>NC_143410.1:4487155-4789396 GCF_059467195.1 Physcomitrium patens
GAGGCCTTTCTTACTCTTGTCAATATCTTTTTTGTATTTAGTCTTATTTCAAGAGTCTGTAGTCTTCTTATCTTTACCAATAGCCATTCTAATTTTAATATTATACTATCTTTAAATAAATATCTATTCTTTTTTAATGACATAAGAATATATAGATTCTTTGATTGTTAACGAAACAATGAAAAAGATGTTAATCTTCTCTTTTTATTACACTATAATATAGCTATGTACTTTTTAAAATAAGAATCTTAATTTTTATCATAAATAAATATAAATAAAAAATATTAAAATTTTGAATACATATTAAATTCTTGTCTGAATAACTTCAAAAAATATTCTAAAAAATATCAAAATTTCTATTACAAATCATTAAAAATACTAAATAAGTTTTAAAAGAAGGAAATAAAAATAAAATTACATTAGTACTTTAATTTTGTATAGATTTAAATCATAATTAAAGTTAAATATTCGAAATATAAATTATTTTTAAAAAATTAAAAATTAAAAAATTAAACTTAATTTAACATTGTAATATTTTATATATTAAAAATTATTGTAGAGATAATTTGTAGCATGAAAAACCACAATATATAGATCAATGTTAAATTTAAGCAAATTCATTATCTTAAAAAAAGAAATAATAAAAATCAACTTATTATCAAATCTACATAATCACAAATTAATCAAATGAGAAGTTTTAAAGAAATGAATCAATACTTTGAAGAAGACAAATCAAAAGATTTTAAGAAGATGATTGGTGTAGAGAGAATTAAAACTATATATATATATATATATATATATATATAAAACATAAACCATGATCAAAGATTTATTATGGATACTGAATATTAGCTTAATTACTTTTTAAAGAATATAATTGATATATTTTAAAGAAGAGTCTCTTTGATATAAAAGTAATAGAGAATTCTATTAATAATAAATAAGTACCAAATAAAGCACTTACACTAAGAAATTATAATTATTTTGCAAAGTTTTGTCATAGTTTGGAAATGAGACTCTTGAATCTAAATCTCATTCAAATTTAAAACAAATTAAGAAATAACAATTCAAGTAGAGGTATTAGATGAACTCTTACAAATATGATAGAAAGATATTTTTTCTTGAGGCTAAGTAAAAAAAAGATACAAAATATTACAAATAAAAGATGCAATTATTATGGACAAAAACATAGTAGAAACAACCTCTTAATGTCTCCCTATAGTTGCAAGCAGATTAATGTTTTTAAATTAGTGAATTAAAAATAAATATGCAATAGAAATTTATTTATTTTTTAAATATCTTTCAATTTTTAACTTATTTATTTAAAATATTTGTTAAAAAAAAGAATTATATCTATACTTATAAATTACCACAACAACTAAAAGACTTAATAAATATAAAGGCATGTATGCACAATGATTCTAATGTCTAATAAGATACAAATTATGCTCCATCAAAGATACAAGGTTACAATAATAAATACATCTTTGAAATTTGAAAACTAGATTGCAATAAAAACTAAAAAGAAGCCAAGGCACTAAGATATGTTTTGCTATACTTAGAAAAAAATGACAATGTTATATAATTTTTATATTACAAGAAAAAAATATTATAATTATAAGAGATTAAGCATAGTCAAAAACTAGCTCCAAGAAATTTTTGTTTCTTATTACAATCTAAGTTATAATCAATTGAAATATCAATATATGCCACCAATTTTATTTTAGAAAATATTATAAACAAAATCTTAGAAACAATAAATTAAAATCTTATCAAGTCTATTTTTACAAAAATAATTCAACAATGCAATTAAGGAATTGGATTTAGAAAAGGAATTAAATTCCATTGCATGAAGAATAGAGATTTTTAAAAATTTAATGTTATTATTAATAATAATTTTAAAATTTCTTAATAATAATCTTAAATTTTCGTTTTTTAACTATATAAGGATAGGTTTTACCTTGGATTTGAAAAGAAAGTAATCATAATGTTTGTAGGAGTTTAAACAATAATATACGTTAGTTGTGAGTGAAAATAAAATCTTCTCTTAGAAAATAATATCATAGAGTTTCTTGTTCATTTAATACTTATTGTTTCTAATAGATAAAGCCCTATATATTACTCTTTAAGAAGAATCAACAAGCACAAGTGTTGATAAAATTAAACTATTTAATAAATTTGCACAATACCCCACTAATTAATATGTCAATAGTTTAATTCTTAAAATTTCAAGTAAAGAAGAATTTATCTTTGACATAGTCAATATTCTTCACAAATTTATCTTGGCCTTAGGATTAAGAATTACTCTAATTAAATCAATTATCCATTAGAAATATATATATATATATATATATATATATATATATATATATATAAGTGAAATCCTCAAATTTCTACTAGATAAAGAGATTTAATCGAAGTTAGACAAAAGAGATTAGATTAAGTAAAATTTTAAACACTCTATTTAAAATATTATTGCTAATCAAGGATGTAGACTACTTCTAAATATATTTATTTGAAAATAAACTTTATGATTAGTATTCTATTTTTTTAATTGCAACAAAAACAAAAAACAAAACAAAACATTATAAAGAGTGTGCTACTTCATTCTTTATACTTAACTTATATTTGGACTAGATCATAAAAGAAATTAGAAAGTTTAAAATTATGATATACAAATTCTAATAGCAAGAAATTTGTATGATATTAAGAATTAAGGTAGTTTGGAACCTATATTGTTATGAAGAAAAAAAAAAAAAAAAAAAAAAAAAAAAAAAAAAAAAAAACTACAAAAAAAACCTAAGGATTATTGATCTAAAAAAAGCTATAATCACATGAATAATTAAATTAATTAAAAGTGCTCTACTATTACCAAGCTTTAACATGCTAAACCTTTTAAATATTAGATTCATACTAACAAAATGAAATGAAGAAAAAAAAATGGCAATCAAATTTAGCACATGCTCTAATATCACACAACAAATTGTATCTTTATTCTTAAAATGGAAATTGAATAGATTGAATCTTGACTGAACTCATAGACTTTCTACAACTTAAGATTCTATATCTTTTTATATCACATAAAACCTATCAATATGGTGGTATTTAGAATATTATGTATTTTCTACTTATATTTTGGCTAATAAGAATGCACTATTAAATAAAAATGTATTCCAAAGGAGCAAAGATATTTACAATATAAAACAAAAAAAGATCAAAAATAAAAAATAAAAAACAATTTATGGCAACAAAACATATCATTTTGAACTTAAGTAGTTTTATTAGAGATTGAGATTTTAGGAAATATTTATCATCTTTCCATGTAAATAGTTGAATAAATAATGTCAATATGATGGCCATGTTCTTTTAAGACAAAAAAATAGATTGAATTATATATATTAACAAAAGTCCCTTTGTTATATATAGAATTTTAATTTATTAATATTTTGTAAAAAATAAGATGTTTTGTATGAATGAATAATGTGATGTAGAAATCTATTGAATCAAGATTCAATTTCATATTATCTACTATTTAATTAGATATAAAAATATATTAAAAATATCATAATTTGAACAAACATTGACGAAGAACACCTAGTTTTTAATTATTAAATGTTTTGCACAAATAGATGTTTAAACATACTTTATCAATCCTTGCAGAAATTATTCTGGTTATTCAAGTAGGTGAAATCAATTGATATGTCACTTTGTAAATTAGCACTTTGCACTATTATGCTCTTTGTGTTATGCCTTGATGCTTAACTGAATTTGAAAATGGAAGAGGGACTACATACATTAAAGCTTTCATAGTTGAGCTTGCTTATTTGTGTCATTTTTGCTGTCATTTTAAAACCGTCATTCTAAAAGTCATCAAAACGCGTCAATGCATGTTTGCCTAATAATGAGTCAATGTAGAGGAAGAAATGTCAACAAAGAAAGTGCTTTAAGATTCTAACTAGCGCAGAAAGGTCGATTCCAGAACTCATCATCAAGATCCATGATCTGATAACATGAACAATTCAATTGAGATCATCATCGAGGTTTGCCGAGCAATACGTGCTTAATGATAGCTTGGCTGCATTTATCTATGAGATGTATTCACTGTATCCTTAGCTGTACAGTTGCAATGAATCAGGCCAAAAAGAGTTTCTGCATTCAAACTATGCAATGTTATTGGTAGCAGCAAGATCATTTACAGATGTTTACAAATTCAAAACCTTGCTCCAGTGCGACTATGACGTGGTTTTGCCAGATTACTTGTTGCGAAGTAGTCTGTTGGCCTGTTCAAGGTCGTCTCTTTCAGCCACGACATTCAAAAACTTATCGCTGATGTCTCTGACTTGATCTTTCATCTCTTTGATCTCCATCTCCTTCTTCAGAAGTTCTTCACCCAATTGGGCTGCCTTTACACCTGCGTTCTTTTTGTCATTTAACAACTCTTTAAACTGCTGCTCCAAGTCACTCCGATTATCTTCCATGTCATACATCTTGACATTCGCATCGTGCAGTTCTTTGTTGAGAACCTCAATTTGTGAATTGAGAGCTTGAATTTCAACTTCAAAATTTTCAATCTTTGCCGCACCCTTGGCCAGATCAAACTTAAGCCCCTTGATCTCCCGTTCCATTCTCCTTTTAGCGATTGCCTCACTCTCAGCCTTCGCGAGATCTTCTTTCATGCCGTCAATTTCGTTGTATAACCGTTCATTTTCATTTTCTAAAGCCTCAACTTTCTCCTGCAGCTCTGCAATCTCGTCGTTCATCAGCACATTATCTTTTTCAAGTTCCGCAAATTTAGCCATCAGCATAGCCTTTTCTTCATCTAAATCTTCACCTCCTCTGGCTGTTGTGCCAGCTTCACGCTTTTGTGAGATATCTTCTTTCAATAACCTCAACATATCTTCTGTAGCATGTAAGAGTTTTTCTGTATCGTTTTTGTCGCGAGTCAGGATCGAAACTTCCTTTTCAAGCTTCTCAATTTTCAACCTATACAGTCCAAGTGAACATGTTACACACGGTGCTAGGAAACTTGCTGCGCAACACAAACCACATTGTGCAGAAGAAAGAAAAAATTAAAAAGAAAAAGAAAAAAAAACAAATACAAAAACAAAAGAAAACGCAATCAGTCACAACTACATTCTGGTCTGATCTCCTGACAGGAAAGGTTCGGGGTTTAGGATTTAGGTTCATGTACGGTTCTTGCTCTAAGATACAAGTGGAAAACGATGAGAAACCACAGAGAAGAAGGCTACGCAAGCGTAGAAACCTACTTGACATCTTTTTCAACAGTTTCATGCTCTTGGGCCTCTCTATCCATAGTCTCTTCCATAATTGCAAGTTCCTCATCTAGTTCGTCCTTCCTTGCTGTGACAGCCTTGAGTGACTCTTCTAGATCAGAGATACGATCCAGGGCTTTCTTCTTTTCGCCTTCCACCTCGGCAAGTTTCTGTTCTAAACTCCGCTTCTCTGATTCAAGTTTCTCATTATCTGATGTGTCTGATACGTGGCTATCCAGCTGAAACCTTAATTTCTGGATCTCCTCTATAGCGGACCTGTGCTCTCCAGCTAACCGAAGGCTGGTTTCCATCTCCCGCTGCTCAGCGTCACCGAGCTTCCGTTCCGCAATTTCACGAGCGTTTACAGCATCTTCAAGCTCATTCTCCAATTGTGTGATCTTATTCTCGTATTGTGCGATCTTATCCTCTGCTTCTTCATGCAATGTATTCAACAACTCTATTTGAGAATTCAGAGTTGGCAGCTGTTCACTTTCCAACGTTTCAATTTGCATCCTACACTCCTCGAGCGCCGTTTCTAAAGCTGTGTTACTTCTTAACAGGTCCTTTTTTTCGTCAGCAGTGGCGTTGCTTTTGGCCTGAATTCAACAATGTCGAAGTAAGGTTGGATGAACTCTAGAAAATTCAAAAGAATACAAATCACTGGATATGCAAATGGATACTAAAGAGCTGTGGCCTATTCAATTCAATGCACTCACCATTAACTCATCGAAGCTCTGCTTCAACTGGGTGAGCTGTTCTTCAAGGTCACTTTTCTCCCCTTCAAGTTTCGTGATGGAGAGTGAGATAGCTTCTTTCTCATCAACCATCTGGGTGATTTCATCGTAAAGCTTATTTGTCTCATCCCTCAATTTCATCAACTCCTGCTCCCGCTTCTCTATCTCCTCTTTCTGTCTCATGAGCTCTTCCTCACGATGCTTCGCAACTTCTCTCAGTTTGATCAACTCTGCCTCTTGAGCAGCATTGGTTTCTAGTAACAATACACGCCTACTGTCCGTATCTGATTCCAGCTTAGCAATTTTGATACGTAAAGCAGAAATTTCTTGATCCGAATTTGAAAGTTTTACTGCCCAGTCACGTTCACGCTGAGCAAGAAGCTCTCGGTTCTCCTGCTCCTTCAACGACTGTCTCTGCGTCCACTCTCTTTCAGAAGCTGCAATCGCTTCCAGAGGACCAACAGGGACGTGGCTAGAGATTTTCCTTTTAGCAGCATCAAGCTCTCTTTGTAACTCTTGAATCTTAGCATCTTTCTCACTAGCTACCTTGTTGATTGCATCCCTTGAGTTTGACAACTGCAATTTGAGATCGTGATTTGTCTCCTTCAAATTCCTGATTATCGCCTGGGCTTCGTTCACAGAGAAACTGTCGAAAAATGAAAAAATAAATAAATAAAATTAAAATTAAAATTAAACGATGACCAAAACGTCAACATAAATCAACAATTAAACCCCAGATTCCACTTGAATACAAAACGAATCATTCACGCATCGGAGAAAACCTGGAAGAAGAACGTTACCTGATATTTTCCTTCTTATCATCTGGTTTAGGCACAGAATGACATCCATGTGGCTCATCATGCTTGACTGATTCCGGCTTGGAAAGAAGACTCGCGAAATTAGATGTCCATGACGTACTCTCACCAGGAGTGGTAGTGTATGGTCCACTAGAGACACCAGGGTAAAAACTCGAGTCGGGAGGCGCTGCAGGTGGATACTGACTAGCAGCAGAATGAGAAAGAGATGAAGTAGGCTGCTGCTCTGAGTGAGGATAATTGTAAGAGCTAGAATGTTGGAGAGAGGAAGAGTGTGCGTAAGGCGCTGAGTAGTCCTCTGGAGTGGCAGGGGAATTGGAGGGATAATAATTTTGTTGAAACGAATTGAGCTGAGACCCATAAGACTGTGAGTCATAACCAGGATAGGGAGCATACTGGTCTGAATAGGAGTAAGCTGGATCCGTCAATGTAGAAGGACGAGACGGTTGGGGCAAACCCGGAGGAGCATAATGCTCTGGCTGTGGGTTATTGTAAGCCTGGTACCCGTATGGATCGTACTGATACATTGCGCCAGTACAATTCCAAAGATGAAATAATTCTGCCGGCTACGATTTCACAACAATCTGTAATGCTGTGAGAGGGATGATCTGCACAGACCCGCAGATATTAGTGTAGAACGGAAACCAGCACGTACATCTGCAAAGCTAACAAGACGCAAAACCAAGTTCCATATAAACGACAAACTAACTCAGGGCTTTCTGCCAACATAATTCAATGTTTTTCAGAATAATTTTCAAAACAGGTGACACACAATTGCAAGATTCAAAGTCAAAAACGATTTTGGAAAAAGATAAGAAGCATAACACAACGAGAGGTCCCCATCGAAGTGCTTAAGTTTCACGTGTGCAAGTTACCCCTTGTTGGGACAAATTACTTCACCAAAATGTCCTCTTTCACTACAAGCGTACACCAACTCAAACTGTACTAAGAATAACCCTCAGAGATTCAGTTTACTGCACTCTCTTCACCGCTACCAGGGTTTTACGTACCACAAAACAAAGTAGAATCCAACAGATACAAATCCACAGAGATCGACAATTGCACCTCTTCATCCCCACCGCTCTAACCTTAAAAGTCTCTTGACGATGGCGAACTCTACGTCTGCAACGCACTCCAGTATCTATACTCATCCAGGCTCCCAACGCCCTCACGATTTCCACATTGGACAAACATCAAGTCAAAGCAAACTTACAAAAAAAATCTCTAAAACGTCAAACGCTCGCCACGCTGTCTGCAGTCCTCACAAGTGTTGCCGTGTCCTCTTTGCTTCCCGAAACGCAAGCAAGCCAGAGACTATCTCTTTCTCTCTCTCTCTCTCGCTCTCTCCCTCTGCGCATCCAGAAACCTCAAAAACTTTCCCTCTCGTCCCCAAATCCCAAAAACCACTAACAATCCTCTTCAGATACCTGCAATAGAAGTACTCTTCACGACAACCCGACACCATGCGATCGGACCCAACAGATAGAAGAAACGAAAAAACCCAATTCCTCCAACTGACCTCCAAAGTGCCAACACGCTTGTCCTCCACCAAAATCGACAGGGAAGGTTCCCGAAACTAGCCTAGAAACTCGCAGGCGCGTCTCGCACACCACGCCACCATCTCGGAGGGACCCAAAAGTTTTACTGGGATTTCTCTGGAACCTTTCACTTTGCTACTAAGCTCCGAAGTCTGATGCAACTACGTCTTCAACTCCTCACCAACACTGCCTTCTAAACTGCCCTCAATTCCCTCACGAAGATATGACAAAAAACACACACAGATCGCCCCCTGATTCGGCTCTGATTCATACCCTTCCTCCATTCAAACTATGCAATGTTATTTTTTCGATGGGGTTTGACTGTCGGTAAGGCGGCCGCTTGCTTGCGTGCTGGGATCGAGGAAAAGGGGTGTGGCTAGTCTTTGAGCGACTCCCAGTTTACTTATACTAAAAGCTTTTAGTAGGGGCGGTAATAATACACGATACGACTCTCCTTGCCTCGGGCTCTCTGTTAATTTTACGGTTTACACACATGCAGAAGCCTTGGATCTGGAAAAAGGGATTTTAGAACCCAGTTTTTCTTTTTCTTTTTATTTTCTTTTCGTCTCTTCTTTGAATACTTTCAGTAAATACAAGGAGGAATCGGTAAACACACACATTCAAGGCATCTTCCCAACCCCTATAAAAAATTGAAAGTTTGGGTAGGACCCCACTACCATTACTCTTCCTTTGTCCTAAACAAAATTGGTGATTTTATGGTCCCACTTATGTTTTTGCATTTGTTAGAGGTTGGGAGCCCACAACCTCAAAGTGTGTCAATGAGGATCATACATGTGTAGTAGACGTTCATCCAAATCAAAACTTTACACAGGTATAATTTTTTTGAAAAGAAAATGGAACAAAACAGTGAAACATGTGTAAAATTTTCTAAAAAACATATATATGGGAACATTTATTTATGGAAAGATTATCTTCGCACATGATGCCCTAGAGCTCTAGAAGAGCACGCAAGGGCAAAACCAGCTCTCCATTCGTGATGAAATGGATGAAAAATACGCCAACAGGAACCATCCACGAGTTTGAGAATGGGACAGTTGTGGTGAAGCGGCAGTGGATCTAGGGTTTCGGATTTCACATCCCTCCTAACAGGTAACAAGGCAAATTCAAGCTGGCTAATTTTCTTCCTCGAAAGCACCACAAAAAGCAGACGACGCAGTGAAATCAGAGGCTGCGGGTATGGCGACTCCGCACCACTTGCCATCGCGGATCAGACTGGCACAATGCCCCAAAATAGAGTGAGAGAGAGAAAGAGAGTGCTGCTGCGGAGGAATAGCAGAAGGAGGAGGAGGAATGTGCGGTTGGTTGGTTGCTTGTTCAACTGCTGCACCTCCGATTTGCGCGCCTTGATGATTCTCCGAAGGCGTCAAGGTCTCACACCCACCCATTGACTTTGGGAGTGCTCCCGCACCGCTCGCTTTTCCTGAAGGGATCCAGTGCTGTGTGAGAAGAACGGATCGAGACGCTGAACTGGGTCAGAAACGGAGATTTCGTGCGGAAGAAGGCCCGAATACAGCGAGACATGGCTCTCTGACTGCACTGAGAGCGAGAGCTTCACGAGAATCCAAAGACATAGCCACGACGGGGCCCGACGGGGTCCACGTCGAGAACATCCAATATGGATGGATGAACTTGCATCATCTGTCCATCTCATTTAGGGTTTCATCCGAATAGTGACACTTACTGACGTGGCTCAAGGATCATGACTAGGCGTAGTTGTTGTTTGGAGGATTATTTGATTCTTCGAATTATAATATAACCACTTTGTGACACTACCGTTTTTCACAATTTAAGCTTACAACTGAAAAACCATGTGGATTGCTTGTGATCTCAAATTCCAAGTCTTTGAGAACTTCATTCTAAGTCGCATGTGGTCCCTTGGCCATTAAAAATACTTGTATATACTAGATATATCTGCACACAAAAATATTTTTACACAAAAACACAGTTGTGAAAGTGATTATGTAAATTTAGCTTACAAAAATAGTATCTATAATTTCAAAACATTTTTATTATTTTTTGAAATCTAATTATAACTTGAAATGTTAGAAAAATATACATTTAGCTTAAAAATAGAAAATTGGTATGAATAGTTGTTTTATTAATATTAATTGTTTTAAAATTATATATATTATTTACTCTAAATTAATTATTTTTTATATTTTTAATAAATCTCTAAAAAAATGTATTGTGCTTTAGATTTATTAGGTATTATTAACCTCAATTCATTTTGAATGCAACATTTAAAAAATTATATCGTAAACACTCTTCATTTGACATACACTGTAAAATAAATCTTTTGGCAACAAAAGAAAAGTGTGCTCCATCCACAAAAAAATAATGTTAAGAAATGAAGAATCAAAGTAGACAAAATGTTTTAGGTTGATGCTAAGACTGATGCTTGGTAACTTTGCTTCCCAATGGAATCATAACTACATGTCTTATTTTGAAACACCAATTTGTTAACTAATTATTTTCAACGACAAACTTGAAAGAAAGATGATCTAAAAATAAGTCATCTGTTATAAGTATTAAACATCTTAATATATTTTGTTGGATTTTGGGCATTATACACAGCTTGAAATATTGTATCGGCATATAGATTTACACAAAAGGTATTGACTTTTACTATAAACAAATTGTTTATTATTAATATTGTGCAGTTAATACAGAGAAATAATATGTGTTGATGTTAGATTTTGGTCATCATACTCAACTTATTTTAAACACAAATTCTTAGATCATTTTTTTAATTTTTTTAATTTTAATTTTTAAATACGTTGTGCATGCAAAAAGTACAAATTTCCTGACAATGCACTTCTAATGTCTTTCATTACTACATGAGATTTCAACACGTATTCAGTACCACACAAAGAACTTTCAAGCATTGTGTTAGAATGTTGAAATATTATATTTTTAAGATTATATGTAGTGTGTAGAAAAATTTGTTGCAAAAAACCCACATTCATGCATTTGATTAGGTATATATATATATATATATATAAATATTTCTTTTTTTACAATATATTATTACATGACTTTTATAGATGAAAGGGCACATATTAAAGACAATGAAAACATAGGCAACAACATGTCAATTTTGTTAAACAAAGAAGAAAAATATTGAAAAAAAAATTGAAAAATTGAAAAAAAAAAAACAGACTAAGGTTCTTTAATATCATATGTGAATATTGTAATCATACTATTTAAATAATTAGAATTTTATATGATATTTAAATTAATAAAAATCTAAACTATAGATGTCAAAAGATAATTTTTCAAATAATTTTAGATATTTCTTGAAAAGTATTCTACAAATATTGAATATTAAATGATAATTTATGTCCAACATTAGAAGAGAGAGCATTACACATCACACATGATTTTGCTTCTATTTTATACATGATATTAATATTTACATAGATCACAAATCCATTTAGCAATAACAAGTGATACTACTTGTAAATACTTCCAACTTTATTCAACATAGCATTGTATTAATATTTCTTGATACAATGCTATGTTGAATAAAGTTGGAATATTTCTTAATACAATGCTATGTTGAATAAAGTTAGAAGCAATAACAAAAGATACTACTTGTAAATTTTTCTTCTTTGTCCTTCTATTTTTTGTTTTATTGTCTTCTTATTGTAACTAAGTTTTTTTTATCTTAGTATATTCTATAAGCATAATTAAAAATATTAAAATAAATAAATAAATAAATAAAAGTGTTTTGGCAGATAATAAAAATTACATATTAAGAATTCTTTGGATTTAGAAGAAAAAGCAATAGATCACAACTTTCTAAACTTGTGATTGGTTGAAATAAATTAAAATAAAATAATATTTGGATTTATGTTAAGAAAAATCAGCCAAGATGGTTTATGAATATATATATATATATATATATATATATATGTTAGGAGATTGTTAAAGCCACACCTCAATGTTATTAGAGCCACATTCTCCTTGCCATCTCATAATTGATTTTGTCCATTCTCCGTCTCAGTCCCTTTACAATTCCATGTTCCCATTTTCTTTCTTTGTTTCTTGTCCATACTTCTTCATTCTTAGTCCCATATCCATGTTCCTTTCTCTTGTTCTATATTCCCTATCCTAAATTCTCCCTTGTCATTGTTCTTGTCTCTCATTCCTTATCTCCTAATATTTCTTGTAGGCAATTAACATAAATTATCACACTTTGTTTCCAATTCTTCTAAGTTCTCTACATTATAATTAATTGACTAGTTTCATTTTTACATTGAAACCTAGGATATTATGACTCCTCAGCCCACACTGCAAATGCATCCCACAACCTTTCTAAGTGTATTAGAAATTTTATCCAAGCTTGCAATAGAGATTAAGTGTAGTGGTGGTCATAGTAGTGGTCAATCAGATTGAGCTTAAACAACTTCGGCAAATACTTCTCTTCACCTCATATTCCAAAAAGTGAAAGAATGGCTTGACAATATTGAGGCTATTATCCCTCTGCAAAAATATTTATTAACTCTTGGAACTTGCTAAAATGTTATGCATATTGGTATTAGACCAACTTTCTTTTCTAGTTGCTTGCCACCAACTCACTATATAATACTTGATGATCTTCCACATAACCTCCTCAAAGGATTGTATTTCTAGGAAATTAATCCCTACTTTTCACTAATCCAAGTAACACACACTAAAAGTATCTAAATAATATTAATAGTATCTATGCATCTCCCATGCAAATGTTGGTAATAGGCTCAAAAAAGGCAATACACATTTGACACAAAAAATGAGGGATAAAAACATGGATAAGGGATAAGAAATGAAGGAAGAGAATGGAGATTTGGAGGGAGGGAGTTTTGGAACAAAGGACAAGGGACAATGGATGAGAATGGAGACATGGAATTGGGAATAAGGGATAGAAATAGGAGATAGATGGAATCAATCATGAAATTGCAAGAAGGGATGTAATTTTAATAACAACAAGGTGTAGCTTTAACAACTCCTTATATTTATTAGTAAATGACATAAATAACATTGTTCTATAGAATTTTTATTAGATTCATCTTAGAGAATTATTTTTGACCAAAAATTGAGAACATGTGTCAAAAATGCTAAAATTATTTATTAAGATTATTTACTATTTATTTATTTTATTTTTTAAATAATTTTTACAATAAAAATGTTAGATGGTGTATTTCATAATTATAATAAAATAAAGAAATTATTAAATTGATTCACCATTTTATTAAATTGACCATCTCGTGACAATTTAAGAATATCTCTTTCTCAAAGCCTTTTCACAACTCCTTTGTGACTATGAGATTTACTTCAAAAGAATCCCCTACTACACTTGGTCCTTTTATACTCTTAGTAAGACTACAAACCCAAATTTATTTCTAATCTAGATGATTGTAAATTAAATTTAGCAAAAGAATAGGTCCAATAATTATCTAATAATTTCTTAAATAATGATATGGTCTATGTGATGACATTTTCTCATTATGTATATTATTTTCAAATGCTAAGATTTCTATGAATACAACATTTGTCAGCAAGCAAGAAACCTTTGTAAGATTTTTAAACCACGTCCTTTCAAAGTGGACTTCTAAGTGTAAAGAATCCTGATTACACAAACAAGTTGGTAAAAAAATCACAATCAAATCACCTCATCTGCATATAACACACACGACATGCAGACTTTGAGGCAACGTGAAATGAATGACCTGAAAAGCACTGTGTTGGGGGTCTTCGAAGTAAGAATATATGCATCTGTATGGATGGATGTGGGAATTTATCACTATTCAATGTACAGAGCTCTGCCGAAACCCTAAGCCCTAAACCCTGTGGTTCCGAAGCTTAATGTCCAGTGTCGTCAACAACCCAGAGCGTGCGTGGACTGATTTCTAGCACGAAACCTGCAATTGGGTTGTTGTTATTGTTGTAGAAAGTTATCCTCTGTACGATCCTGAGAGTGAGATATTTGCTGGGTTGGTGGTTTACCCGAGAACTGAGAGAATTCTGTCGAGGAATTAGCACTATCTTTACCCGCTTCGATTGTGGTGATTTTTATTTATTTATTTATTTTTTGTATTTGTGTGGGTTTGGTGATCGTAGGGTAGTTTTATTTATTTGTTGTGGAATCGAAATAGTTGCGTTGAAGAATTGTTTTTTTGGGTGGCATTCTGAGCTGGTGGAGAGATGGCACAGACAGTGAGCGCTATTGATGGCGCTATTGCTCACTTGGATTCTATTATTGTTGGTCTCACTAGTTCTGATCCTGCTCCTGCCCCTGCGGCCACTGCTGCCGTAAAGCACACCAAACCTGCAGTGCTCTTCGGTGAACCGATTCGAAAACCGGTATGAGGTGCTAGCATTTTTTATTTTATTTTACAGTTTAATGAGTTCTCTTTGAATTGGTGAAGTTTGTTTGGGGTCGTCATGCTCACCCAGAAAGAAAGTATTGGAATGCGGAAAATTAATGTGCTCTGATTGCACCTACAATTCTTTGATTTTCTGCATTCTCCCGAGAGTTGGTTGTAATTTTACATTGAGGAGTCATTTACCCCCTCCCCCCTCTTTACGAAAACCTTCCACCATGATGGATTTCCTACGTTTTCAAAAGGTTTGATTGAAGCAAGTTTTGATGTAATTTCTTTTGTAAGTAGGAAGAAGTTGTGGACGTTAAGCCCAAGGTCAGCAAGAAAAACGAGGACAAGCCCATCCCGGACATTCTTAAAGGGCGCAACCGTGAGTGACTGTCTCTATGGGGATTGGTAGTTTTTTGACTGCATTAGTTGTCTTCTTTCATCTGCTGTTTTTTGAATAGTAGGTTGATGTCAATCCAAGGTCACGACCTTCTCTGTACAAAATCATTTGTCATCGGCACTTCATATCTTGAGTTGTGCACATTTGTCTGCCAGTGAAGCTTCCTGGAGCAGCTGCTGCAAACAGCAATGCAGTCACAAGCGGAAATGAACAGAATGACAACTTTGACAAGGCACTTATGCAGGTATGGTTGAAAGCTCTGGTCCTGCTTTTTGATGGCTTCTTCATAGCAAGTTTCTTATTTTTGATACATAACGTTATGTGATGATTTCAGCTGCATCTTTGAATTCTAACTTACAGTACTACCATATCACATTTTTTTGTATATGCACAACTTTGAATTACTGTGCCATGTAATTAATGGAGCTCAGGTATCATTGGTGCAATCTGTCGAAAACCATCCAAATTCAGAGAAGTTGTATGTCTGTAAAGTGGATGTGGGCTGCGGCAATATAAAACAGGTGTAGTAATCTTGTCCTAACCATGATCATGTTTCCCGTGTCGGCGTCACTTATCATAGTATATTGATGCTTTTCACAATACCCACTCTGAAAGGGTAGATCTACGTATACATTAATTACTAAAAAATAAGACTATAAATC
Organism: Physcomitrium patens; assembly: GCF_059467195.1. NCBI lineage: Eukaryota > Viridiplantae > Streptophyta > Bryopsida > Funariales > Funariaceae > Physcomitrium > Physcomitrium patens. Next base: position 4,502,949 of record NC_143410.1, read on the forward strand.
AGGAACTTCCACTGTTGCTGGTTTACATTTGTGCAGTGGCGTGTAGGTTTTTTCGATGATATGATATCACACCCTCTTGTCTTCCTAGTTGATACTAGATTTGATACCTATAGATTTTTTCTTCATTAGGACAGAATTCTTTTGATAACCTGGCCAGTTGCTGCTATTGAGTGACATGACAAAATTTGGAGTTGATTGATTTTTTGCGCATTTTTGGAGTATGGAAGTCTCCCAACAAAAATTCCTGGGTTTTCTATATCTTTTTCGTGGCAAATAGACTCCAGTTCTTGTTCGCAACAAGAGCCACTGTGCTTTAGTATTCTTACAGACCTAGGTAACGCAGGTTGTGGCAGGCTTAAAGAAATTTGTGACTAAGGAGGAACTTGAAGGCAAAAAGGTCTGTACGATTCTGAATTTGAAGACTGCCAAGCTTGCGGGACAAGTTAGTGAAGCAATGATTTTGGCAGGTTCAGTGGCTACTGAGGATGGAAGTGAGATTGTCAAGGTAAATTCTCGCTCTTTTACTCTCATGCTTTCACCCTCATCGACCTGAGATCTATCAGCTTATATGCTAATTTAGTTCATCGTAATTCGCGTTTTTTTATATTTTATGTGAGGTCTTTTAATCAGTAATTATGTTTTGACCTTTTGTGTAGGTACTTGAACCTCCATCAGAAGCTGCTCCAGGGGACCGCATCTTTCAAGAGGTGAGTACTTCATCAAATTTTGTAAATCTCCGATCCACTGCGAAGGTTCAACTGAATAATACGTAGAACCCTCCCATCACGATGCCGCTTTTATGGTGGTATTTGTTTTGGTTTGCAGGGCGGAGTTCCAAGTGCCAACCCTGCCAAGCAACTGAGCTCAAAAATATGGGAAAAAGTAGTTCCTCTTCTTCAAGTGAAAGGTATGCTACGATTTCTTTCCTCAAAGCCAACTTCTGTCAGCAGTGGTCGTTTTCCTTAGTGTGGTATGTGAACATTGCTGATTGATCACTTCAATGTATGGCTTCGATTATGGACCTTGATCTAGACATCGTTGCCAACGTTACTGTCTGTTCCCCTTAGATCCAAAATTAGCATGATTATATTTACGCGTTATACCTTTATCTTCTTTGTCAAATCTTCCTTCGTCTTATGATCCATAGAATGAAAATCATTCTGAATTTGCTAGCACTTTTTACTTGTTTGAGTTGCCTTTATCAAGCATAGTCAGTATCGATATCCGAATCCAGCTGATTACATCGATCACAATTAGGACCAGCTTAACACTATGGTGGCCTCTTTTTCCAGGTGGATTAGCAGTGTTCGACAGTAAGTCATTGGTGACATCCTCGGGTCCAATTAAAGTTCCCGGACTGCCCGATGGAGCTGGAATTCATTGATTGCTATGTTTGAGGTGTTGGCTTGTTCTGGCATATTGGCCTATGGGTGGAGTATTTGGCACATTATTTTCGCAGAAAACGGTTTAGGGAATTTTTCTTGACATATGTAACTCGTCATTGCTGAGTTTTAATTCCTTCCATCTAGAAGGTGAATTACCTAGTCTGGCTGATTATCGAACAGCTGATATACGCTATTGATCTGTTGTAAAGTTTTGTGCGATGTTCATCGGTCACGTCCGCTGTAACGGCAAAACTCTCGACTGGGGTATCAATCAAGTTTAGTAAAACAATGGATGTTGATGTGAAACATGGAAATAATGTTTTAAGATTTCCGTAAGTACAATAGTATCCTTTAAATTGGTACTTTCACCTGCAAATCAAGATTGGGTGATTGATAGAGTGTAGAAATTTTTATGGATTGTAATGCATCTTAGTGTGCGGGATTCAATTGTCATTGATGGCAAACTTGATACCAAATTTGTACACAATTGTGACAATTGTGAATGGAACATATTGAGATTGGCCATTGAATATATTGATACTGGTGGTAGTGGTGTATTGGAGAAAATTAGTAGAAAACAAATATGAGAGAATGATAAGGGGTTTCTCCATCTAAATATTCAAACTCTAGTTGAGATTCACAAAGTCGACTAATGAAAAAAGTTAAATGGATGACAAACCACTAAATCATACTTAATTACATTCATTTGATGAGATTTGGCTCCCATTGTTACATCACATAATAATGCAAAAAATAAATATTTTAAGTAGATATTTAACAATATTTGTTTGTTTTCTTTTAAAATGAATAAAATTGGATACAAATTGTGATAAAGATATGTTATAACAAACTTTGCAATTATTTGAGATATATAATGATATAAAATACTGAAGATTCTTACTATCAAGATTAGTTTTGATTGGATTAGCTTTTTGAATAATAAAGCCATTTTTCAAAAAGATCTATAATTGCAAGATTTTTTTATTAATATCATAATTAATCTTAGTTAATGAAAACATTAAATATAAAAAATAGTCTAATATTATCTATAGCTATTTGTAATAAATTACATGTAATACAAAATATGATGCATCTATTTTTATATATATATATATATATATATAGATATATAGAAAAAGAGAGAGAGAGAAAGAAAAAAAAAAATATTAATACTACATCTCCAATTGATATCACTACATCCTACATGACCTCTTTGTAAACTAATACCTAATGATATGTCTTTTTCTTTTTTGGGCATTTTTTTTCCCTCCAAACATAATGATGGTTGAGAAAGAGACAATGAATATTTTATGAAAAAATAGATTACAAGCTGTTTTTATAAACAAAACAATAGCCTCAAAATATGTTTAATAAGAAATCATTGATTTATTTATTTGACTGCCATTTTTTTTTAATTCATTTTATTTTTGGCCCAATATTAAGATTAATTATTGGATTTCCAAATGCATCCTAATCATAGAAGCACGCTTTTTAGTCAATTTAAATCATATGAAGATCATCTGAAGTGTAACAATATCAATAGTATATATATATATATATATATATTATATAGTCATTATAATAGCAATTATATTATAATTATATATATATCTCTCTCTATATATAGATATTTAGTTTTTTTAATCAATTATTAATATAAAATTTAAGCATTTTTACAATCAAGAGACACAATGTTATAATAAAAATGCCCGTACCTAGTTTGGAGTAAAGTTTTTTCTTTCTTTCAATCTGCACGAAATGAATTTTTCTTCAAAAATATATCTTAGTATACATCTTAACTTTATTTAATTATACATATACTGAGAAATGTTGTGTAAAAGTCTCACTCTGCACAATTGTTTCAAACAAACTCATACCTCAACAAAATAATGCGGATACACAACTTGAATACACCATTGTTGTGTGCTAAAGTCATACAGTCAAGTATGGTTACTTACAAGATAAATATCTTCTCCAAGCGACTACAAATGAGTTATTCTTCATATACATTTGGTCGAATTACTAGCATGGATTGGGAACCAAATACGGCACGGTATTCGCGGTGCTTAGAAATCATCCATGCGTACCTGAACATCGGCAGCAAATTGTGACAACTGGATGAGGAAGAAATTGCAAACTTATGACACTGTCGCCCACTGAAACAGCCTACATACTCCGGGGTCTAGGTCTCCACACCTGATAAAGACCACCTCCCATCCGTATGCAGCGCCGTCCACTAATCTCATCCTGACTGCACTGCGCATGACATAGACAATCAGCAGCTTCACAGACTACGCCATGACTTGTGCTCATGTGTTGCAGTGCGGGAAAACTAGCTCTCCCCACAAGCAGCAATACCCAATGGGTGAAATCGTCGACTGAAATGCCAGAGACCAGTGAACCATGCAGCAGGTGCTGTGGTAGTGTGGTGATGGAGTGGAGTTAGTGGATCCTCCACCACCCAAGAGTAATACGACGATGCGGCGGCGCCACCTCTGGTTGTGGGACGCGGTTCTGCTGTCATTCGGACATCCTACAAGCTCCGGTGGTGGCGGCGGTGGGTGTTGTCACTGGGGTGAAGTCTCACAGCCATGTCTTGAGTTGTCCCATGAGATTTTAGTTGGATTTTATCTATTTATTCACTATCAAACCATAATGGTGTAGACTTCTTTGTCAATTAGTTACATAGAATAAGTCTTGGTTAAGTTCATGGTGGTCTATTCTAATTTTTGGTGGGAAGTGTAATTCCATGTGACAAAGGGACCTACATTCATGATTGCTAGTTTTTCTTCTTTGATCCAGGTCAGTACAGTGGTCATTGAGAGGTTTTTTATTTTATTTTATTTTATTTTGTAATTAATGAATTTAAATATATTATTATATTTTTTTCCTTGCTTAAGTTTCTTATCTAAATATTATGTCATTTTATTTTAATAAATAATTTAAAAGCAAGCATTTCCAGAATGAAGCCATCTTCATATTTTTGAAATAAGTAAGTGAATCATCACATATTTTCTATTAGATGTTAAAAAGAGGTGAAGGAGGATGCCTTAGGCCTTTGTTACTAAGGTTATGAATGATAATTATATCTTAATCCTATATACATTGGACTGTCTTACATATTTTAAATCTATAAATGATAATCTTTAATGCTATAGGTTGTGGACAAAAGAGTAACTAGGCTCTTATCATTGTTAGCTAGAAAAGATTGTAAGAGAAAGAAGTGGTTTTAAATTTTGGTAAAAAATGGTACCAGATTGCTTTAATTTTGAAAGTAGAATGTTTTGTCAAAAGCTATAGAATCTTGTAGACTTCATCTAATGATTATTTAGATCAAGAAAAGTTCTAATATAAAATTGAAAGGGTGTTCAAAAGAGACTACTATTGAAGTGATTTCATAAAAGATCACATAAAATGTTTAGTGGTATTGTATCTTTTTGGTGATATTTGGTTATATAAAGCTTGAATTCAATAGTTTTTCCATGTTTCAATTTATTGATGGTGTTGTATAAATCAAATTATTTACAAATTGTAATAAAATAATTACATAATTTTGCCTTAAAAATAGGTTGGATTTGTGGATATAGATTATTGATGTGATAAGCTTTGTTGTATATAATAGAGTCTTAACTTCAAATTTTTTTGTATATTTAGACTATTTGAGGAAACTCTCTTACTTAAAAAGACTAATGTTGTTATTGTTTCTATTTCTATTGGTTGAATATGTCCAATAGAAATAAAATTATTTAATTCTAATGTTAGGAATATAATTTGCTAATTATGCATAGAAGTATGTTGCAATGTAGATTTTGAAAGAAGACTTATTTATCAAGGCTTTTGTGGGTCGTTGAATTACTAGAGTTAGTAGAATGTTAGAGTGGTGGCTACAAGACATGGTGATCAATCAACTTAATTACATGTAGCGGTTTATGGTAGTAGGGCTACTTGATACTACAACGTAATTAATAGGGTTGAAGTTGGTCTTCGCAAAAAAAATATAATTTGAGTTTGAAAGAAGTTTTTATTTATAAAATAATAAAAAAAGAGTTTGGGATTGCCAAAGATCAAGTCCTCAAAGCAATTGCTTTTTGAAAGGAACTAGTTAAACTTTTGATTATTCTTGATTCTAAGATATATTATGAAATGTTCCATAATTTTTAAAATTTATATTAGACTATTGAGAAGACATTATTATTATTATTATTATTATTATTTTTATATTAGTTCTTTATTTTTTGTATATTTGTAATATGAAATTTTAGTGTTATTTTAATTTTAATTTTAATTAATTTTATTTTCAAGATTTACAATGCTTGATATTTCTTGATTCTATAACTTGTGTCTATATAAAATTAATTTTAAATTAACAAAGAATTAATATTTATTATTATTATTTTTTATTTTTTTATTTTTTTATGATAACATTTAGCTATCTAAAGAATAATTTGTAATCATATCTAAAATCTAAAATAACACAAAATCTAGATTTGGTTTTGTTGCATTATAAATATTTTTTTAATGAGATTTATAATTATTTGATTATAGACAAAATAATGGCTCTAAATTCATTTAGAAGTTTTTTGATGGTAAATTATATTAAACTTTTATTTAGATGTATATAGCTTTAATATCAAAAAGATGAAAATTTACAAAGAATTTTTATATGGTGCAAATATCTAACAATGTATTCCAAAGCTTTCATAATTATAATTTTTTAACAAAATTATGATTGTTAATTTTGATAAAGTTTTTTTTTTTTTTTTTTTTTTTTTTTTTTTCTTTAAGAAAATAATCTATTTCATTGAGTTGTCTATTTTTTCTTAAAGATTTAAGAATTATTGTAAAAAATATCTATGAATTTATTTCCTAACTTGTTATTATAAACTATTTTAAACTTATTATAAATTGTTATAAATCATTATTATAAATTTTTATAAAGTTATTTGCTACAAATCTAATTATTACTATAAATTATTATAACTTGTATATCTTAAGAAGCTATTTTACTTATGATGCTCATCTACTTATGACAACAATTATAGGTTTATAAATGGTAGTAATAACATTCTAATGACCTACAAAATAAGAAACATAAGTATTTACTATTATCTTGTCTTTAATCTCCTTCATGTCAGTATTTGGTGCAAATGATTTATCTTTTCTTATTATTGCAATTAATTCCACTTGTTCTACATATGTATTTTTATAAAATAATAATAAAAAATAAAACCAAAAAACTTAATCATATCTTAATAAGTACATGTTATTCTTCTGTAAGAGCAATACTAACTCTTTGTATACTTCCTATAACATTTTGATGATTTCAAAGAGAAAAATGCTTAAGCAATCTTAAAAAATACAACTTATGTAATTAAACTATAACTATGTAAGTTTTAGGCTTCTTTCTTCACTTTCAAGTCAAAGGCTAGACTTGATGAACTAACCATGAAGCTTTGAATAAATTTAAGGATAAATTATATAATACTATTTTTTATATAATATCCATATTTATTTAAAAAACTTATCTTATAAATAAAATACATATTCCACAAGTTGGATGAATTATTGTATTATGTAAAAGCTAATCTTAAAATACAATAGGTATTTGGCTATAGAATGATTTGAACTTACCTTAAAGTTTAATTTACAAACCAAAATAAAGTATAAGGTGTTTAGAAACACCCTTTGGCATCTCCAAACGATCCAAATAAGCTTAAAATTAACTTAAATATATTTTATAAAACTTTTAAAAAATATTAAAAAATCTTATTATATTCTAATCAAATTTAAAATAATTTTAAAATAAAATCTAACACACTTTAATTGAATTCTAATCAAAATCTAATTCATTTATATACAAATTTTAATTAAATTCTATTTAAATTCTAATCAAATTTTAACCAAATTCTAATCCAATCATAATCTAATCCTATTAAAATTTTAAATCTTAATTACATCTTAAATCTTAAATCAAATTTTAATGAATTCCTAATTAAATCCATAATTCCAATAAAATCCTAATCAAATTCCAATAAAATCCTAAATTCTCAGAAAATCCAAATCAAATCCTATACCAAATTAAAATATCAATAATTAATAATATAATCATTGATTTTAATTCAAAATTTACATATTAATCAATCATTTTAATGATAAAAAAGTAAGAATTTTAAACAAGATAAAATATATCAAATCTTAATAAAAAAATCAAATCAACTACCAATCTTATAAAATTTTCTAAAGTAGAAACCTTTTATATTTCTCAAAAAATAAAAGTTACTTCAAAACAACCTTGACTTTGTAAAGCCTTTATAAAGTCATTATAAACTCAAATCACTTCAAATTATAATTCAAAGAACCATGGTCTAATCTTCTTTAAATTATTATTTTTTGATTCAACAAAGAATTCCAAAATTGCCATAGAAGAATAATTTTATGCCTTAAGATCTAATCTTGACCCTTGTTCTCAATTAGTCATCTTTGGATATCAATTCTTGGATTTTTTATAATAATTTTTATTACATAGTATTCTTAATTTTTTAATTTTTTTAATATTATATATATATATGTATATATATATATATATTTTTCTTATTTTTGGCTATATAAAGTAAAGAAGAATTTATTTTTTAAAGAGACAATATTAAAACTTATTAGTTTTATTACCTCTGTGACTAGTATCTATACTTCTAAAATAATTTTCTACAATATTTTTAATTAAGTTCTTATATATATATACCTAATGTTTGTATTACAATATAACATCTACCTCCTCTTTCCTTTCTAAACTTATACAACTTCATGTCTGTATTAATTATTCTTCAATATATTGATTTAGAATATATTTTCATTTAAATTAAGTTCTTGATTTTTATTTTATTTTTTACTTTTATTTTAATATTACTTAATATTAATTATTACTTTTATTCTTTATCAAAATAAATAAAAAGTTTCTTTTTTTAAATAACTTGATTTGCTTGTTTATTTTAGATGTCTTCAATTCTATTCCATTAAGTTCTTGTAACAAATATGTACCATTGTTATAGACTTCCACCACAACATATGGTCGAAATCAATATTTAGATTTTTTTTGTAATGTATAATATTGATTATTCAAACTATTATTATAGATTAAGATCTAATCATATTCTTCAATTGCCTTAAATTATAGTCTATGTATTTTATCAAATCTTTTTTATTCATTTTCTTTGCATCTTTCAATCTCTTTATTGCTATTATAGTATCTTCACATTTTTTTTCCTATTGTTGGATCTATAATCCTAAAATCCCTTTTCTATTAAAATAATCCTCTTAAGGTAATAATTTTTATGTAGACACTATTTTTTATATTAGCATTATTGAATTTTGTTTAAATGTTAATTTAGAAGGCATATAGCTTGTCATTGTACTATAAGTTGTGCAATCTACTTATAATGCAAATGATAGTAGTTTAAGCCACTAATAAACTTTATCATTGCATGATTTTATTAATACCTTAATAATAAGTGAATGTTAATGCTCAATCTATTTATTATCTTTTAGATTATATGTTGGTGTCAAAAATAATTTAATTCCAATTCAATCAAAGAATTTTTTTGCTTCATTTGAATTGAATTTATTTCTATTTGCAATAATTTTTGTAATATAACAATAGCAATAAAAAATGTCTTCTAAAAAAAATTGATGTATACTTTCAATAATTTTTGTTTTTAATGCTTATCCTTAAACTATATTTGATAAATCTTCTTATGTAAGTACAAAACACTTCATTTGTCAAAATTTCATAGACATTGCTACTAAATCTACCACCCACTTATAATGTAGTACTAAAAGTTATATTCGGTATAATCCATCTTTATGCCAAATGTTGAAATAAAGTTAAAATTTTTATATGATCCTTTAAATTTAGCTACATCTTTATATATGCCTTTTTATCAACATTTTATTTTTTAAATTAATAAATATTTTTTAATTTTTTCTATGCTTTATCCACAAACTCTCATAAATTTTTTTAATATTTTTTTGAGCTTCTTTATTACATATCACTTATTGTGGTACTTCTTCTCTCTTCTTAGAATGATTTTAAAAATATCTATTATGTAAAAAATATCCATAAGATTCTTATATTTTTTCTTAAATTCTTGATTTTTCTAAATTTCATATTGCTTTAATATGCTTAGATACTTTTAAAAATCTCTTCATTCATCTTCATATAAATTTCTTAATTAAAGATCAATTGTGCTTGTAGAATAGGTAAATAAATTTTGTGATAAGTTACTAGTTGGTTATTGACAATGTTGAGAGTTAGACTTATGGTTAGGCAGTTTAGTTGATAATAGTAGGTTGTTAATGGAACGAATGGTTAAGAACTCAAAGATTCATAACCTTTGGAATCTGCTGGTTGACGGTCTATCTTTTGGTAGCATAAAGAGGTTGAGAAAAGGGAGATTAGGGCCAGACTGTGAAAGTCATAAGCTGGGATAAGCTTGGTACCACCTCTTTGTTTTCTTTGCTTTTATTATTTTCTTATGAAGAATTATGATTGAGAGAAATATTGTTGAAACTATGATTAGAATATTGTGGAATATGACTTTGGATTGACCGTTTTGGAGAAAATTTGTGACCTTGAGAATTGAAATTATTGAATTGTGTTATGTTAAGTGAAGATATTGAATTGTGTGTGATAAATTGAGAAATTGAATATAATAAGTAAGTTGGAGATCAGTAATTGAATATATATAAACTGCAAAGAGAATAAGTGGGAGATGAAATGATAAGAATATGGAAGTATTGTTGAATTGATATTCGTAGAATGGATTATGTATTAAATTAAGATGGAAGTAGTAAGCCTTGGTGTTTTGTAGTTTGATAATTAATTTTAGATAGCTAGAGTACAATCAATTGTGATACTAACAGATCCAATTCATATAACTAGTCTTAAGGTTACAAATATGTGAGTTATAATTCAAGGCAATATTGATTTTGTAAAGAAGAATGAAAGATTATGAATGATAATCATAAAGAGGAGGATTATCAAAGAATTAATTGACAAGCAAAAGAAAGACAGGAGCAATTACGCATAAGAAATCTCCTACGGGAATGACAAAAAGGAATTGTAGGTCCAAGTAAAACCAAAAGAAGAAAAATTCAAATTCAAATAGCAAAGAGGCCAGTGATAACACCAATGGCCGCAAAAGTGCCAGAAGTACCAATTGCGATATAAATGGGAGCAGTAGGAGACCATTGTCATAATACGTGAAGTCTTGCTTGAGAATGCTCCAAGTACCTGGCTGTAGAAGGAAGAATAGAAATTAAAATAATAAAATCCTAATTCTAATAGAATACTAAAAATACTCTAATTAGACCATAATAATGCTAAGCAAGCTTAATCAAATTCAAAAAAATCTCAAAGAAATTTCAAACAAATAATAAGAATTCTTATAGAAATATTAAAAGGATCACAAATATCACTCAAATATATCTCAATTCAATCTTAATTTAATTCTACTTAAAATCCGATTGAACTTCATTCAAATTTTAGGCCAAAACTAATTGAATCTTAAATCCTAATAAAATCCTAAACCCTAAATCAAACCCTAAACAAATCTTAAATCAAACCCCAATCAAATCCTAAACTAAATCCTAAAAAAATCCTAAATCAAATCCTAAATCCTAAATCCTAAATCAAATCCTAATCAAATCCTAATCCAAACCATAAATCCTAAACCAAATCCTAACCAAACCCTAAACCAAACCCTAGTAATTCCTACAACAGATTTAAACCTCAATAACTAATGAATAAACTATTTATCTTAAATCAAATTTTACATACTTCTAAAAAAATAAGTTAAAAACAAGCACAAAAAAATTGAAAAGGATCGAAGTTACCAAATTGACGATAACCTCAAAAATGAGCTCGGGTATTGGCCTGCATTCTTCTCCAACCTTGATGCCAATCTTCCAAAGCCAATATCTCTCTTTTGCATCGTTCGATTGATTTCAAAATTCTCATACATATAGAAAATCAAGTCTAATATCCTCTTACATAAGTTTCACTCCAATCCAACCAATAGATTGCAAGAAATCTTAAAAACCGTCACTAGACCTAAAATTTTACTTTCTGAGACCTTGACCTACTTAAACCACAATATTCCTCAATTCAATTGTTAGATCGAGCTCAAATTTATGACACATATTAAACACCACTATAAACATAAATCTAAAAAATTTCACTCATAGATCTATTACCAAACTCTTGAAATCACCCAAAAATGTAAACCCTATTTTATTTCATAAAATCCAAGTCATCCAAAACAAATCTTGACTTTGCAAAGCTCTTACAAAGTCATAACAACTCCAAATCACCCAAAATCAATGCCTATAGAAACCCTATAAAATCTTCTATCAAAATCCACTCTTTGATTTGCCAAAGAGTCTGGGAGTCGTCGTCGAGACTCAGTTTTGTGCCTCAGGGTCTGATTTTGACCCTAGTTCATAACCGGCCATCTCTGGGTATCAACATCTAGTTTTTTTAAAGTAATTTTTACTAGAATTTACTCTTAACTTCCTCTTAAAGATTTATATATCATTTATTTTTCCAATCTACCTTATTTTGCCTTATTTTTGGCCCTATAAAGTAACTAGAAGCTATTTTTTCTAAGAGGGCAGCATTATTACTAAAAGTTTTACTACCTATCTATCTTTTATCCATATTTTTCTACCTTTTCTTTTAACTTGGCTCTTCTATAGTAAGATCCATATTATCATCTTTCACCATATAGTCGTGTTACAACATGACAACATGTAGGTAGCTTGTCAAATAAGCCAACTATGTAGCACAGACATAAAAAATTTGCTTTGTAAATTAAGACATGTGGCTTACAAAGTCAACACATATTGGAGATCCTATAAAATATTGCCATATAGTTTTTAGCTGGATAATATATATAGAAGCAAGAGTGAAGCTTTTTTCACTCTTGTCAATTTTTTTCTTGCTCTAGTTTAGATTCAAGAGTCTTTATTTTATTTTATTTTATTTTTTTGAAAATAGCCATTTGAATTCCTCTTTAATATATATATATATATATATATATATATATATATATATATATTTTACTTCTATTTTGTCATATTTCTTTGAAAAAAGTCTCACTTAATTATTTGCTTTCATTGAATTCTTGTCCTTAACAACAAGAAGATTAAAAGACATACTTTATTGAATTTGCTTGGCAAAGATTGAATCAACTGTCAATAAAGATTTTATTGCTTGAAGATGAAAATACTTTGGCTTTAAGAGAATTATTCTTTACTGATCAAAAGCTACATCTCCTTCTTTTGGTACAAGATAAAAAAATTGTTGTATTGTAACATGATTATACGGTAAAAATATAATCAAAAATAAAATTCTAATTAATATCTAATTATCTTGATTTAATAATAATTTAAGATATTTAAACATTATTTTTACAAAAGCCTCTTAGTTCATTTTTTTTGTCTTAATAGCTAGTAGATTAAAGGTTGGTTAGTAATTTTATCTTTGAGGCTATAGTAATTCTTTTATTACCTTAAAAAGGCCATAAATTAATAAAATCAAGTTAAAAGAGGTCAATAATTAGCATGGTTGATTCCATATTTAATTTTAGGATAATATTGGAGTAAAAAAATCTTAAAATAGATTAGATTGATATCTAAGGGTCGACCATTTGTGGGACAAGATTGAAATCAAACTTCCAGCCATTAAAATAAAAGCCTAAGGCAAAATAAGGAGGCATTTGAAGCTCAAAAATTAGAATAGATGGATTAGCTTTAAACTAATTTTAAAGATGTAAGACTTGTGTTTAGAAGGTTTTGAATGACCTTATAATTATTGTTCAAAATTAAGATTTGTATTGGTGATTTGAAATTTATGCAATACAATTAGGGTTAGCACTCTTGGCTACTTTACATAATTGGTGTCACATCTATGGTTCAAAATTTAATAGTGCTAGGTTGATTAAGTATCCTAAGTATATAAATTTTATATTAATCTAATAGTACAATTGAGAGATATCTAGGTTTTAGTATAAGAGGGTATTAAAAGTTGGCAGTTTAAGGTTGGGTAGGGTTTCTATGATATTTGAAGATCTACTTGTCAGATCAAAGTGAAATTTGGCATGGTAATAGAAGACTTTAAAATCAAGGTATATATTGATTTTGAGTTGAAGTTAATAGTTAAAGAAAGAGAAATTGCTACTGAAATATCTATATTAATTTTTAAGTTGGCGGCCAAGTGACATCAAGGTGGTTTTTGGACTTTTTCTCACAATTTGTGAGTTGGATTGGGCTGAATTTTTTATGAGTATATAGAAGACTTATAGTAGCATTTATATACAAAATTTTATATTAAGTAGATAGTCAAATTAGGAATTATAGCTTGTTGAAATTCACTAATTAGAATGAGGGCTTACAAAGAAAAATCAAAATTGCCTAATCATAAAAGTAATAAGGCAATTGAAATTTGTATATAATTGAGGTTATTCAAAAGAGTATTTTTGAATACTTTGTATTGATTTTAAGAACTTTTGAATTAAAATTTGAATTACTTTATATTTAGATGATTAAAACCTATTAGAATTTTTTAGATATTTGTAAAATATAACTTCACCTTCTAAAATTAAGTATTTGGTGCATTTCCAAAAAAAACAACACATATTATAAAAATATCTAAAAATTACATCTGATAAACTTTATTTTTTTTTGAGTCTATAAACAATCTTGAAATCAAATCTTAATAAAGACATACTCTAACACACTTGATAACAATTCAAAACACTTACCAACATAAAATACTTAAGATTCTTTTGATCCATATGTATAGTAATTGGACTAGAAGCATTGTCTAGATAATAATTCTATTCTTAAAATGAGTCCATAATTACAAAAAGTTTTTTTTAATATAGATCTTCTAGTTAATCTTAGCTATTAAATTTTTTTTAGAATAAAAAGCTATTGGATGGAGTTTATCATTTGTTTCTATTTATAATAAAATAACATCCATAGTAAAATTTGATGTATTTATTTCTATAAATAATATTTTAGAAAAATCAAATTAATACAAAATTGGTGTAGAAATAAATACTATCTTTAAGGCTTTAAAAGATGTTTCAACTTCTATGTTCTACTCAAGTTTGTCTTTACATATCAAAAGTATAAGAAGAATTATAATTTGAGAAAAGTTTTTGATGAAGGTTCAATAATAATTGGTAAATTCTAAAAATATTGCATATCTTTGATTATTTTTGGCACCTTTCAATCGATGATAGTTTGATCCTTCTTAAGATCTATCATTAATCCTTCATTGAAAATGATGTATCCTAAGAAATAAACTTGAATAACATAAAATACATATTTTTATATTTGGGCATATAAACTTGCATCTCTAAATTTTTGTAATCTATGACAAATATGAGATTCATGTTCTTTTATATTTTTAGAGTAGATTAGAATGCCATCTAAATAATAAACAACAAAATCATCAAGAAACTCATGAAAGACATCATTCTTGAAATGTTGAAAAATAGCTAGTATATTTGTGAGTCCAAAAGGCATGACATTATATTTGAAATGTCCATACCTAGTTTGAAAAGCAATCTTCTATTTATTTCCTTCTTTGATGTAGACTTTGTTATATAATCCTTATAGATCTATTTTTATATGGATCTTTGTTTGATTGAGTTAGTCAAAAAGTCATGAAATTAAAAGTAAGAGATATCTATTGATCATGGTGATCTTGTTAAGTCCTTGATAACCATACACATCCATAGAGATATATCTTTTTTCTTTACAAATAAGATAAGAGCTTCTATTAGAGATTTTAAATAGCGTATAAAGTTCTTAGCTAAGCTCTTGTCAATGTACTCTTCTAATGTAGCCAACTCGATTTGTGATAAGCTATAAATTAGTTCGAATGGTGGTTGACATCTTTCTTATAGTATAATTATACAATCATAGGATTGATGTTTTAGAAAAATATCTATATTCTTTTTTTAAAAAATATCATAGAAATCTTGATACTAGCTAAGAATATTACTTAAGATCTTCTTATCATCAAAAATAGATATGGAATATATAACAAAAGATGACCCTTCTTTTATCGCATGCATGAAAGCTCTTGTACCTACCAATAAGAGTTTGAATGTACTAGGCTTATCTATTTTTACTTCACTATCAAAATTTTGGATTAAACTATAAGAAAAATTAAGATTATAAAAAATCCATTCTATCTAAGGGTTATATTTTTTTAACCAAAATAATCCTAAAATAATTAGATTAAAAGATATAATTATCTTTCAATCCATATCAAAATTGATTGATAAGGACTTTGTTATTCTAGTCCATGTTACAAGGGAGATTTTGGAATTCAAAAACATATATGATAGTTAACTCTGATCTTTATTGTAAGAATAAGAGCTTGATCTTTGCTGCTCTTTTTCAATCATTATCTTTAAATATAGTTGTAAATACTTCTAAGAATGAATTCAAATTTTAAAAAAGTCATGAATTGTGAATCTGTTAATGATGCAAATAAAAAAAAAGTACTTCTAGATAAAAATGTACCTATGAACCTAACTTGAGTAAATCCATTAGGATATTGGAAGGAATGCAATCTTAAATATATCTTGAATTATTGCAAAAATCCTCAAAATTTTGATCTCGTTCCATCAAACTTATTAGGCATATTAATTTATGTCTCTATCATACTTATAGAAGCAAAACTTCTTGGATTTGGTTATGAGATTGATCTATTTGCTTCTTTCAATTACAAAACTTTTTGCCATAGATTTTGAACTTCTTCTATACACATAGGATTAATATTTCTATAGTTGGTATTGTTGATGTATGAAATTTCTACTCTAAGAGTCTTAAAAAATTTGTGAAGACCTACAATAGTTACAAATCTATTTTTTCTTTCAATGAGAATAGTATTTACAATCTTTTCTTCTATAAAAAACTCCAATAAATTCAAAAGGTCAAATTAAAGGAAAATATTCTGTAATCTCTAATGTCAAATGAAAATTTCTACAAAGAAAGATATCTGATTTCTTTTAGGAAAAAAAATTGGTATTAGAAAATTAAATAGTTTGTTTAAAGATTGATAATCTGGAAGCTTTAAAATATAATAATAGAAGTAGCATAATCCAACTCACTTCTAAAATAAGAAAAGAATAATAAGTTAGGAGACTTGTCAAACTGTGAAAGTCATGTATCTCAAAGAATTAAAATATCAATACACTCTTGTGTCACTTGAAAAGACTAAAAAATCATGTAAAGATGATATAGTATTAAATTAGAATTACTATTGCTAAAGATAAGAAGACTAGAAAGTCTTGAAATAAGAATAAGAAGTAAAAAGGCATTGATAAGAGTGAAGAATGCTTCACTCTTATCTCCATATTTTTTCTTAATTAGGAGCTATGTAGTGATATCCTATTAGACTTCGAAAATATGTTGA
This sequence comes from Physcomitrium patens, assembly GCF_059467195.1. NCBI lineage: Eukaryota > Viridiplantae > Streptophyta > Bryopsida > Funariales > Funariaceae > Physcomitrium > Physcomitrium patens. The sequence goes on from NC_143410.1 coordinate 4,519,824, forward strand.
CTTTGAAAGAAACATATCTTAATTTGCAAGAAAAGTTTTTTACATGTATACCACCTATTTAACTTATTCTAGAAGTTATAAATACTTAATAAACTTATCAACTATGTTTTTAACTTGTCAATCAACTACAAATACATGTAAAGTCAAAGAAACGTCCATGAAGCTTTTAAGAAGCATCTCTAAAAAATATTATGAAATAAATCTATTTTTATCTACTTCTATTTAATCATACAAAAATATTAGAATAAATAAATATATATATCTATATTAATTATATATAATTTTGGAATAACATCATTGTAGCATTTTTTCTTGATTGTGTATATTTTGTTGTCCTAATTGAATGGAAGGGCTTCTAATTAATAAGAGAAGGAGAAGGACTTAAAAGTGTATTGGTTATGAATTTTTATTTCTTTTAGATTATATAATTTGTGATAGGTTTGTAGCACTTAATGTGTTGTATGTAAAGATCTTTTTTTTTACAACAATTATCATGTAATATAGCATTAAATTCCAAATCCCATCAAATATATGTATTTTAGTATGATTTAATAGTTTTCTATCCATTTAGCTTTTTTTGTGAGTTGACTTTCTTAATATCAACTAAAATTTGAATACTTAAATAGAAAAACCTCTTTGATTTGACATTCTTATCAAGTGAAGTCTTGTGAGATATTTTGAGAAAAGAAAAGCTTATGTTGTAAGGATTTGCTTGGTTGTTGTAATTTAGCCATTTTAGTAATATTTTAGAATATTTTTTACTCATACTTCTTCTTTTAGAGTTTTCTTTTGTGATGTGAGAGGTAACTTGACTTATTTGTATATAAATTTATCATCTTTTCTTCAAAGTATATTGATTGTGTATGTGTATTTGTTTTAGATTACATATTTTGAGATTAATTTGTAGTACTTGATTTTTTATGTGTAATAATATTTATTTATACAACATTATCAAAATAGAAAAATAGTACAAAATTTTTGTTTTTTCTAAAAATATAAATTATGATTATAATTATATATTTATATATAAATGACATTTATTTATTAACAAAAATTATTAACTAGTTGAAGTTGTTAGTACCATTTTAAGAGGTTAATAGTCTTTACCAACTCCCATCTAAAGTGCTTTTGTCCTTAGTTTAAACTATAGGAGTAAAAAAGATCATTAGCTTAGTAAAATATACTCTATTATCTACTTATATTAAAAAAATAGTATCTATCTATGTAAAAACATTATTGATTGGCTAAAGTATAAAATTAATTGTGTAAGAAGGGAGACATTCACACAGAGAGAGGTCCTTGCAACTACTCTACTACATGGTTATAACATTATAGTATGCCATCTAATATATTCCCAACCCTTGTCTCTCATCTGCCATCCTCCATCTCTTCTCCCTTCTTACCTTGTCTCTTGTTTTCAATCCTTGTCTCTTGTCTTTGTTCTCAATCCTCATTTGGAGCACTTTTATGCTTGATTTAACCTATTGGAATAAAAAAATCACTGACTTAGTAAAATATATTCTATTATATATATATAGATATCATTGATTTAAAGTTCTTACAATAGTTATACAATCATTTGGTTTGCTAAATATATTTCCTCTAGTTGTTAATAGACTATTTAAGATACATTATTTTTTGAATTGGTTGAAGTATGATGGTATACATACTATAAATAAGATTTTAAAAATATTTAAATTATATTTAAAATTCTAAAACTATTTTCTTTATATACTTATTTGTTTTAGAGACAAAAAAAATATTTTAATCAATTCTCAATATACATATATAATGTAGTAATCTCTACAATTTTATCTAATACATTCTTTTTATTTAATACATCTTCCATATATATTGTGTACAAATTAGTAAAAAAATGAATCTAGAGGTCATTTTTCTTTTTATGATGGTTAAGATAGGTTGGTCGATTTAATAAAAACTTTGGTTTATTTAAAATTTTTCAATGAATAATCATATAAATAAATATATAAATATAAATATTTATTTATTAACTATTTAAATCTTATATTTTTCTAAATTTTTATTTTAAAGATTTTAAGTTCATTTTTTTTAAAGAGTTAGCTAATAAAACATTATAAAACACAATAATAATAATATACTATTAATTTATTCAATAGTATCTTTTATTTTTTTTGGATATACTTCTTTGCTTAGTAATAAACATGCCACAAATATTTTGATAAATTACAATATTATTCTATTTCTTTATATTTGTGAATGCATAATAATATATACTAATTTTTTTTATTATAAATTCATTGGAATTTTCAGTATTTCTTATCTTTTGATTTTATTTAGGTATAAGGCTGTTTTAATTAATATTTTTTTTATTATATATCTTATTATAATCTTTTAGTTCACAATAAGAAGTTTGGAAATTTCAAATCCAAACTAAATCATCAACACTTGGGCAAATTAAGCACATAGATTTTATCTATTGTCATAGTCTAATAGCCTTTTAATATAATTTTTTCATATTTACATATAGACAAAAAATGATTATTTGTTTATTTTGAGAGATGCAAACTAAAAATTCTTAATGTTTGTCAAAATCAAAGCAGGATAATAAAAATCTAATTTAATTTCTTAATATTCCTTAAAAACAATGGATCTATAAAGATTTATTCCACAGTATTTTTTGGGAAATTAAATCATTGTACATAACCTTTGAATTCATACCTCAAGCAAGTAATAATCCTGAACTACAAACACTCATGTCTAATTTCTTAACCCACACCACATTTGCTTTCCATTTCACATGTAGAAACCATCAACATTCTTGAGATCACGATTAATTCCGGAGTTTAATAATGGACAGCTTTGGATGGATGATGAAATCCTTGAAGACAACTTCCATCTAGAAGATGAGATTCATCCTTGCGATGAACGAGGAAGAATGATTTCATTCATCCAATTTTTTATTTTACTATTTAGGGCTTGATTTTTTGCTTGCCGCAGTACATTGATGTCGTTGCTGTGAGCTTCGCGGTATCCTCATCTCATGATTCGTGCTGCCTGCAATTTGACCGAACGATATTCCCGGCAGGTTGTTAACGCGCACGCGTGAAATATTGAATTCGAGGCCAGTGGGATAAAGCAGTGGTGACAGGAATCCTGTTTCGAGGAGACGCGATGACGGAGAACGACGCTGTAGAGTCGGCAGTTGCGATGTCAAGGTTGACGATCATGAGCGGAGGGGTCGAGGAATTGGAATATTTCGAAGAGACTTCGGTGAATCGACAGCCCGAAGCGAAGATGCACTTGTTGCAACATTCATGGACGTTCTGGTTCGACAATCCCAATGGAAAACAGAAGCAGGCGACGTGGGGAACCTCCCTCCGTGAGGTGTACACTTTCTATACTGTGGAACAATTTTGGGGGTATGTTTCTTCGCCAGCCCTGTATAATTCGCCCTCCGCTGCTACTGTGCGATATCGATAACCTGGTGCTCAATCGTAGCGTCATTGCCGAGGCGCATCTTAATTAAGAATTCTATGGAATTTATAACAATGTGCGGGATCTTGATCATGCACCGACGAGATCGTTATTGCTGAATTAGTTTCGCTTCCGATGGAAACCGAAGTTTGTTCTCAGGTTGTTAAAATTTGGGTCCAAATCGTTTCTATGAGATAGGTATGTTTTGGTCGTGGGTTAAATGTGGAGTGGAGTGACGGATTGTTATTTATTTCTGTGCTTTGCTGTCGTTCTGTAGTTTGTACAACAATGTGTTGCCGCCTAGCAAGATGTCTGCCAATGCAGATTTTCATTGCTTCAAGACTGGAATCCAGCCCAAGTGGGAGGACCCGAAATGCGCTCATGGTGGCAAATGGACTGTTCAGCTTCCAAGAAGCGGCGGCAAGATGCTTCTCGACACCTACTGGCTTTATACCGTGCGTTTCGCGTTTCTCTCTGTGGAGTTTCGACGATGATATATAGGAAAAGTAGTCTGTCGCTGTCGAATAGTCTAAGAAACTTTTTATTTATCTGGGTAACTGATAATTTCATGAGTCCCGATGGCGGTGGTTCAATGTTTGTTGATGTTTCCTCTGAGAACTCATATGTTGGCTTCGGATAATCTCTGATACAGCTGCTGGCGATGATTGGAGAACAATTCGATGAAGGCGATGAAATTTGCGGAGCAGTGGTTAGTGCTCGGAGGGCCCAAGATAAGATCGCCATCTGGACCACAACCGCTTCCAACGAGAATGCTCAGGTATGTTATTCATCGGAGTTAGAAATACATTTAATCTCAATGGTGAGGGGTCCCACTGAGATTAAACGTTTCTGTCGAGCCCTCAATGTGTTTGTCGTATATATACTCTCTCTTAAAAGTTCACTCAAATATTGCAACTGATGGTCGAAGGCTTCTTCTAACTCGCCATCAGGCAGTTTTCGCTTGTTTTCGTGGAAATGATTCGCACTTCGTTTGTATAATAGTTATATGTAGACCATTGATTGAGGTTGAGACAAGCTATCAAAATCATATGATAATGTGGCTTGTGCTTACAGATAAGCATTGGTACGCAATGGAAGGATGTACTGGACTATCACGAAAAACTTGGATATGTCTTTCACGTGAGTTCTGTTTCATGTGATTTTTCTCTCATGTTGTAACTGGTAGATTCCACTCAAGATAATCGTGACAATTGGGGGTTATGTAACGTTAACATGTTTCTATTTACTTCTAGAGGCTTACGTGTGGACTTGGAGTTTCTTCCTCCATCCCGTCCTCGGTGCAAGATGGGGGACCTTCTCCTGGGCTTCCATACTGATCTATCATGCTTTGCCTCGTTTTCTATTGGTCTTAGTTTCATCCCCTGGGGGCTTCTTCTACAGTTGTCGGACCAGTCTCTTAATATTGCTCAAGACATTTTACTTAGTTCCTGAGTTACTTAGTTCCTGCGTAATGTCCAAAACATAGGACACAACCTACTTCTGTACCGAGTACCAGCAGCTGTCGATGTCCTCTTTCTTGGAAAAGGGTGGATTCATGATGCTTTTGGAATCATATAGATGGTAGTAATGCATTTTGGGTTGTGCAATCAGTGTGGACTGAGGTTCAACAGCAATTGATGTTGCGTCTTTGGGTGTACAGGATGATGCTAAGAGACAAGAGAAGAACGCAAAAAGCAGGTATACGGTGTGAGCCTGAAATTTTATCACTCTTGTGCGGACCACTAAAGTTATATTTCGATGGTTCTTTTTGTCACCAGACCATCCGCTTTGTAGACAGTTCAGGAAGGATGTGAGAAAGATAGAAAGTTGTAATTGTGCAATCCTTTTAGGAAGATAGAGGGATGGAATGAAACCTGTCCTTTACTGTTTTTAGTTAATTTTGATGTTTTATAAAAGGAGGGGGTGGAGGTTAGGATAGGTTTGAATTCATAACTAGCTCTAAACCACAGGTGAAACTTGCGAACCGACATTGTATTACATTTTTCGGTGCAGATTTTTTTACCTCACAATTTGTATGATTATTTGTATACCATTTAAGCAAAATAATTTTGGATTTGATAGATCTTCAGATAATAAAACAGGTCTTATACATCCTACAGAATTGTGGTGCTGGTTAATATGTAGCTCCCATTACAGGGGTTTAAAGTCACCAGTGCATACAAGACTTCATGGTATAGAACTGACATGTTAAAGCACTTCTACAATGTTGGCCTAGATGTAAATGCTTTGCTCTACATCCTCAAAACTCCCTCAAAAACTATGTGTCTTGAATTTTGGGAAATAAATTATCTATTCTAAATAAAAATGACTTTTTGAAAGAAGAGAGTTTAGCCATGAATGTTTGGACATTTTTATTTTTTGGATAGATCACCAGTCAAAGTTTGGAGGTGGGGTGGTGTATGTTTGATGGGTGAATCCATCAGGACTGGTTATTTTGTGGTGAATTAACCACGATTTTGACATATAAATTTACAAAAAAATAATGAGCTTTTGAAGCGATGTTGAAAAGTCTAATGTTCACGTGCAAGATGTGCGAGATAAGTAATGGTAATAATGATCTTGTGGTAATAAAACCAAGAATGATTTTGCATCAATTTAAATAATAACTGTATTTTTTAAAGTAATGTTTTCACTATAGTATGGAGTAAGTTGTCAAATCATGTATAAATTTAGACTGAAACAATTATACATTTAATCAAATATGTAAAGCACACAACAGTTGCAAAATAGTTTTTGAAATACATATAATTTTATAAAACAAGTCAATAAGGATATAATACTATTTTTCTATTTATAAGTTTAATGTTGATTACTTTGATCTTTGTTTTTTTAAAATATTACACAAAATTATCTTTTAAAACTTTATATATATACATTTTATTGTTAGTCTTCTATGTAATATCTAAATGCCATCAATATTTCTTTTTGTAATTCATGATTAGAGTGTAGTTTTGACAGTTAAAGAAAATTATATTACTTTGATTGGATGTATATTAGTAATATTTGCAATAGAATACTATCTAAAAGTATGATATTTTTCTATAAATAGAACTTTGAGTTTATCATTGAAGAAATCAAAAGACAAGTCTAAGATAAAAGTTTATAAATCTTATTTTCAACATTTTAGTTTGCAGAATATATGTAGAGTCTTTTCCAAAATATAAACCTAACAATGTATATACTATATTAGGTTTCATTAAAATATGTTGCTTGTTGTATTAGTAAAATTTTATTTATTTTTAATTGCAAGAAAAATAATTTTTGATTTTATATTTATACCTTGACATTATAAATATTTTAAAAATTAATAATAAATATTTATATAAAGTACATTAAATATAATTTTAAAACTAATATTCTTATGGTTTATTCTTATAGTCTATTAAATTAAATTCATCTCTATTAAATATATTTTTTAAAAATTAAAATTTAAAAAATAATAAATATTTTAGATTTAAATAAAATTACATGTTTATAGTATGAAAAATATTAAATCCTTTGATTTTAAATATAAAAATTTATATTTTTTATATATAATTTCTATGCATACTTTGATTTTGAACCACAATTGTATAATGTTCCAAGAGTATATTCATATTAGAATAAATCACATATGGATATTTATTTTTTTTAGGATCTATTTATAATGTTTAATCATTTCTAAATATTATTATTTTAAAACATTACACACATTATGTGTAATATGTGCTTACAAACTATATATATATATATAGATTTTCTATTTTTTGATACTACAATTGATTTGTTTAAATTTGAGAATTGCAATCTAAATTATTACACTTTCAACTCGTACATGGAATCTACAAGAATATAAGTGGAACATTCAATTGATTTGTAACATGAAAATACTTTAAAGTCCAAGTAGTTTAGAAATACAAATTCGAACCTGCAAAGACAACAGGCATGTGGTATTGTAGGTCTGTATGCATTACATTTTCCACATTATAATAGGTTTAGATTGTATTACAGTTATTAGACCACAAGTTAATTATTGGTGAATGTGAGCAAAAGAGCAGGTTAGAACATGTTTGCACAACTTCATGTTCTTCATTTCGGTCCATAAATTTTAACAAAGCTGCTGCGTGTGATGGTCTTAGGTCTAGGATTTGATGGACAGGATTTGGCACATCAACATGACTAAGACATTGATCAATTTCTATCAATTTGTTCAAGATAATTTATTGTTACATGTGTGACTCCAATGCTTCATGAAACTGTTTTTAATGGGTCACATTCTTGTATGAATGTGCGATATTCAGAATATAACATAATTGCAAGCTATAGAATCAAAAGTCATTAATGGCCATTGGCTTGACAGAGTAAAAACGAAGCACCAATCGAACATTATCAGATATAAAATAAGCTCAGACATCGACCCAAGGAGAAGCTGTGACAGCATATACCGTCAGGATGAAAATTCTCAATAACATAATAGAGCCCCGCTCTAATTTACAGCCTCAAATTGCTAAAGCAATTTTGCATTCTTCACCAACAAAAACAACAGAAATGTCAAAAGTCAGTGCCATTGCAACTTGTAACTCTGTCTAAAAACCAGAAATCCACCACAGGCGACCAAAAGCAACCAAACCAAAATTAAGCTGGCAGTCCTAACATAAGGGATACATTCTAAGAAACTCTATTTTCTAAACAGTGTATCTGTTTTTGGCACCCTTTTCTTGTCTTTTAGCGTCCTCCTGCAGCATGACAGAATTGGTTAACTCTACCACCAATGAGGAGACTTGAACACTGCGAATATGAGTACCTGAGTTTCTACTATAATGCAAGACGAGTTGTAACCGATCAACTGACGATAGCAAAACGATGAGTTCCAAATTCTACTTATGTGGACGACAGACAAGGATGGTCAAGGAATACATGCATAAATATATGATCACCAACTTAACAGCCTCTAGCCGCATGCAAACCTTCATTTGCACATATACAATTTTCCGTATTCGTAAAGTCCTAGAAAAGTAGACTGAATACATGAATCAAAGAAAAACAAGTCCTGATTGAATGATCATAGTACAACTTTGGTCATAAGTTCACGTGACGACTTACATGAACAAGGTAGCCCAGCTTGTCATTGCAGTCAATAATATCCTTCCATTGTTTCCCAATAGTAACCTGAAAATTTCAACGGTGAGAAAGAGTGGCTGCCATTCACACTCCAGTTATTGTTGCATTTGGCTGCAGTGCTGAGGTGCCAGATCACCTAATATATTACCGGGCGTAATAAACATGGCACCTTCGACAACGTCGAGAAAATAACTCGTATCCCAGAAGCAAAGAAAATCTGCAATTGGTAGCACCCACAAACGACAGACGACCAGAGTCAAACCCTCAAGAGTTTAGCTGTAAAGCGATCCAGATAGTTACGATAACCCACCTGAGCGGCCTCGTTGGATGCAGTCTTAGTCCAGATAGCAATCTTATCTTGAGCCCTTCTGACGCTTACAACTGCTCCACAAATTTCTTCGCTTTCGTCAAATTGCTCTCCGATCATTGCGAGCAACTGCACTCACAAATTACAGCACAGTAAAACTTCAAAGCCTAACGGGGTGACGATTCGGGCAACGTTGCATTTGGTGTCTAAAATTCGGATAAGAACGAATTCTGATATGTACAGCGTACAATTCATTTAAAATGTTGACCATCACCCAATAGTCTTCGCTCTACAGCAAGACGTCCAATCATACGATTACAAGCAAAGCCACATGAAGGGAAAATGGACAGTACAGTGTGTAGCCAGTAAGTATCCAGGGCAGCCTTGCCGCCACTCCTGGGAGGCTGAGCAGTCCATTTCCCACCATGAGCGCACTTGGGATCCTCCCACTTAGGCTCAATTCCTGCCTTGAAGCAGTGAAAATCTGCACCCGCATTTAGTTTGCTAGGTTGCAAAACGTTATTATAAAAACTGCAAAGAGAGGATTATCAACCATAATGTGAGAGTACATCAAAGGAATCTAATTCACCGCCGTCACAAGTGTACCCACTAAGAAACCTAACGATGCACACACTTGTTCACTACACCTCGAAGAAATAAAACAAAGACGTAAAAGGAAACCCTTGACATGTACTACTGTTCCACTAGAAACCTCCAGAGGAATCGGAGAAAGAGGAAAATGCACCACCGAAACCTGTCAATCGTGCATCAAGGGCGTAGGGGTAGTGGAATTAACAAAGCCCAAAACGAAACATGAAGGACAAAATCCACATACCACCAAAAATCTTCGACGGTATCGAACGTATACACGGCACGGAGAGAGCTACCCCATGTCGCCTGCTTCTGCTTCCCATTCGGGTTATCGAACCAAAACGTCCATGAATGCTCCAACGGGTGCTTTTTCGCCCTAGGTGCCTCATCTACGGGCTTCTCCGCAATCTCTACCTCCTCCAAGTCGTCAGCCTTGGGATCGTCCAATCTCAACGACTTCGTCGTTTCTGCCAACTCGTCTGCCATGGCTGTACCCAGTTGAACTCCCACACTGTACTTCCCTCACCGCTGCTCTCTGAATTTGCCCTCTGCTGCGAGAAGGACCGAAAGTTGGTCCAATGTGTGTCCACGGTCAAGGAAGAGTCAATTGATCGCGCAGCATCAAATTAGCAGATCTCCAGACACAGAACGAGGCAGGCGGTCGAACCCTAGCGATTTTCTGTCCGCGGGTAGCATCAAGTTGGGTGAGATCAGATGGGGTTGGGCTCCGTGTCCTCAACCCGTTATACTCAATGGATGGGCTTTGCAGAATGGTCAGATACGATGGTTCGACGCTGAGGTGGAAGGGGGCAGCATGCTATCGCCTTGAAACCCATTTCTTCATCGCACATTTACGATTTCTGGGACATTGCATTAAATAAGTGAACAACTGTTTTTCGATGCGCTTCTTCAGTGGAAATAAATCTGCTGTTGTGCTCAGAGGTGAAAGGTTAATTACTTGCCTACGCAAAGGTTTTATCGTCACAAACTAAACCATACCAGGCACCACAGATCCCAACAATTAGCAAAAGAAGAGATCAATAACACAACGAGATTTGGAGTTATGTAGATGAACGAATGAATTCTGGTGGCTGTAGTCGTTTTATCCTTTGTCAATGCTGAACCGCTGACTGGGCGTTGGTTTCTCTGGTATCGAATTGCTTTCGTGTTTGCTAACTGGTACCAATAGTTGGCTATGGAGGAGGTGGAATCGAGGCGTCAGGGCGATCGCTACGTCGTCTCCGAGGAGGAGATTGGCAAATTCAAGAACGATGGATATGTGCACCTTAAGGTAGCGCTCAATCGATCGGTGTGTTCAATCTACATGTGCTTCACTGTTTGGGGCGCGGAAATGGCCATCATTGAGTTCGTGCATAGATGGGTCCAATTTCTAGGCCAGTCTTTCCACATATTACGTGTTGGGGTTGGTGTTTCTTTGCTGAGTGTGGCTTTTTTGGTTTTTTGGTTTTTTGGGGTTTTTTTTCCTCGTGTGAAGGATTTTTGGAGTCAACCATGTGAAATTTGGCTGGGTTCTGAATCAAGGTAGTAGAAGCGGCAAAGTTGAAACAAGCAATTTGTTTGATCGATGCCGATTGTGTTGATCAGCAAGGGTTTCGCTTACGGTTCATTGTCGTTGCCGTTTCGTGCCTTTTCTTTGATCGAAATTCAAGCTCCGACGATTAGAAATTGGTATCTCTATGTATTTTTGGTCTGAAATCAACATCGAGTTGTCCATGTGGCGGATGTCACAAAGTTAATTTCAGTTTGGCTAGGGTTTCCCTGCTCTAAATATATCAACTTGAGACTTGATAGTTGTGAGAAAGGTATCGATCATGAATGCGAAGATTAGATGTGTATTACTGGCTTCTGGAGCTCAATTCTCTGTTTAATCTCTGTTGTATACATCAGTACTTAGATGTGTGTGTTTTATTTACTTATTTTTGAGTTATAAGTGACTGAAGTGCTCTTCCTTAAGTCATAAGTAGAGCCTTTATCTTTTCCCGCTATTGGCTCGTTACATGGAAGTTCCTCTAGCTTTCCCCAAGGACCCTTCCATAAACTACATTCTAAAAGGATTAGAATGTAATGAGTTTGTATGCTCTTTTTAAGGTTTCGATGTGTAGTCGTTGCTTTGAAAATGGCACATTCATGCATCGTTTGTAACCGGTCTCCTCTACAGGGAGTGCTGTCGGAGGATGAAGTGTGTAACCTGGAAAAAGAATTCATGGCGTTCGTGAGGCGAGAAATACATGTCGAGGGCCGTGACTTCTGCGACATGTCAGGAGACTACAGCAAGCCCATGGAGAGCTTCTCCATCATCAACATCATGCTACCATCAAAGTAACTTCCTCGTTCACCTCATTAGATCAGGTCCCACGTCGTCCGCTCATGTGTATTGGTAATCACCAAGAATGAATTTCACATCTTGTAGGTACAATCCTCGCCTCAAAGGGAACATATATGAGAAACGAGCTGCATCCATCGCGGAACAGTTGCTCGGTTCCGACATGGTCCTGGACTATGATCAGCTCCTTGCTAAACCCCCCAACAAACCGGACGCTGAGTTCAAATGGTGAGATGGTCTTTTCTGCAGTCGACTTCGTTTGGCATAAATGCACCTTCGATCCATCTGAAATGCCATTGTTTAAGTTGACTTACTCCACTGCTGCACATCTTGCGTCAGATCAATGTAAGTTGTTTGCGGATGTCACACAAATGGATCAGAAAGTGTGTGTGTAACACCTCAAGTGGGGTTGCTTTTGTGGTAGGCATCAAGACTTGGCCTACTGGCCAGTCACGAAGGACACGCGCACGGCTTCCTTCTGGCTTGCAATAGACAATTCTCGAGTAGAAAATGGGTGTGTGCAGTTTGTGCCTGGCTCCCACCTGGAAAGCAGTTTACGTTATCATGGGCCACTACATGGTGACCGAGACAAGTCTCACACTTTGGCCGCCACTGTATCAGAGAATGACAAACCCAAGCCGGCAGAGATCAACAGAGGTGACCTTACCGTGCACCAAGAGCGGACTTTGCACGGCTCAGGTGGAAACTTTTCTTCCACCAGTTGGCGAAGAGCGTGGGTTGTGGCGTTCAGGGCACGGGAGACCGTGGAAAAGGAAAGGCAAATCGGCTTCACCCACTCTCATAATGATAGTCTCAAGGTGTTGAATGAAGTGGGAAAGGAGACCCAGGTGATCTAAGTACTGGAACAGGTATAGTGGTGAATCTCCGTCACAAGTACCAGGTAGTTGTGAGTTGTATTTTCTAGTTCGTAAACGAAGTTTGTATCACTCAGGTGTAGAAACACTGTAAATAAGATTGTGGCAAGTGTTTTTGTCCATCTCCTCTCATCTCACATTCAGCCGAATTGTGTCTGTCATGGTCATGGAAGTGGAGCTCTTGAACTATCTTTTTCTGTACTTGAAACTGCACTTAAGTTAGCAACGAGAAAATAACCTTGCTCCGCATAACATCATCAGGAGAACAAATTGCCCAAGCACCGGATTACGGTGCAGATGCATCATGTGTATTACCTCATCTGAGACGGAAACTAGCAATTTGAGTTACCAAAGAGAACTAAGGATACCTGAAGCTCTCGCACAAATTGAATGTAATAACAACTAGAAAATGATCTTTTCATGGAGATTGCCAACATTTTTGCACATCTTGATCGAAGAATGGAATTAGAGAAAAATTTGGAAGACGATAATTTTCTTTTCCATTCTGACCATGGAGGTACGTAGGTTGCGCACAACACTAATATCCCAGCACACTTTAATCAAATGTCGTAGAGTAATCTGCAGAAATTTCTATGTTTGAGCCACGCCTAACAATATCACCGTTTGGGGATCATGATGATCGTCCAATGTACTACATGAGTTTCTTACACTCTGATTAGAATCTTAAGTTGAGAGCATTGAGCTAGTTAACACTTTTGCTTTTACGCACACTGCTCCTTCACAGTCAACGCCGTCGACGTGTGTTCACCGCCATTTTCCACGCCAACAGCTGCATGGTGCTCGACTCACATTAGCAACTGCGCCTTGCATCAATCCCCTCAAACCTGTAATTAACATCATAACCTTCTGGAAGCATCGAAGCCTTGCAAGCCGCTGACCCCGAAACCTCGCAAACCGTGAGTCAGCCAGGCTGTGCTTGGTTTTCTGATGAAGAAACGTAGAGGCGTTGGATTTAAAGAATAACGGCGAAGGAAACGCTTATGCAAGAACGATATTCTAGGGCACACAGGATATTTGACTATGTGCAAGGAAAACTACGTACCTGGCAAGAAGTGAAAAGTCGGTCGGGCTGGTTCAAATCAGTGCAAACTGGATATCTTAAGAATTACACAAAAGCCATTGTTTAAAGATCTGAGAAATTTGGGCAAAGGATGTTCATCAATTCCTAAGGCCATTTTCAAGCTACAATCAGGTCCAGGTTTCTCAGAATCACACATAACCTAGCAAGACTTATACAGGAGATGGTAATTGCTGTCAATCGGATACCGAAGCTTTCGTGACTTACAGTAATGGCGGAAAATAGTTGCATGAAGAACCACGCAAACCAAGTACGTAACTGCAAATTATTAAACCTTGGAAAGTGGTTATATTCCTGTACGTTCGAATGGGAACGGCCTTCGTGATTGGTGATGTGGCCCTTCGATGAGATCGCAGGGGAGAATGCGCTTCTACTAGCTGAGAAAAAATGCGGCCACGCATTGTTAGTTTAATTTTCTTGTAAAGTGAGGACTTGTAGACCCATCTGTTGGTTATTCAGACGGTGGAACCAACGGCCCTAAAGCTGTAAATGTTTGAATCTTCACTGACGTAACAAGGCTCTGTAAATGATCGCCACGGTCCGTATAACTTTGTCCCTCGGTATATTTCTACAGCGGACGCTCAAGGCGACACGCCGGGTCAGACCCTATCGGAGGAATTCAACCAGGTCTAAGCACTGTGGTCATGGCTAGACTCGGGATAATCCGAAGATGCTAGAACGGAAAATCATCAAACCTATCTTATCCCGCTGGTGACTAAGCTCGATGGATAGATGCATCTGTTGGTGCAATAACGCATCAACATGTTTGCATTGCGGCTGAATTTAACTGGCGCTCATAAAAGAGCCTTCGTAAGTCGTATCTGGGTCGATGCTATCATCAATAGGGTTCAAATGTTTACAACTTTAAGTTACGAATCAGAAACCTAAAAGCTACTGCCAGCGTGATCATGCCACATACGCAGAACTGAACTCAGTGTCCAAGTTTTGACGTAGAAAAATCAAATCGGAGAAATACAGCACACTATGGTACGCCGCCAATCAGAACACTAGAGTTGGCAGCAGTGACATGACGCTTCACCCTGGACGATAGAGGTCTCGCTTCTAAACTAGAACACGACCTTCCACACCCGAGTAACAATAACGTCGCTGCAAACTGATTATTATTTCTAAGGCGAATAGAATGTCAGAGGCCCCAATGTGCTCATGAGCACATACGAACGAATGACCCACTAGATGGTTGGAGCCTCAACTCCGTGATGACTTCAGTGGTCGAATCAGAAATGTTGGACGCTTCTACCCAAACAAACACAGAAAAGATTATTGACGAAACAAAGTCAGAGGCTGGATCTAAAACGGAATAAAATTCTGATCGACGGGCTAAGAGCTATGAACAGTAGGATTATGCTATTAAAAACATAAAATGAAAAGCATCATTTAACACGTAATGTCCATGGGGTTCGCGATTATGAATTAGCTAACAGAGGTCATTAAACCATTTCAAAGAATCCATCGAAGGTGATCCGTATAAAGCTTAACTCCTATACAACATATCCGGAGACGCAACAATCCCGAACTCGAACCGAACCAAAAGTATGTCGGATGTGTGACATCACACAACACGAACTTTTAAGCCATCTAAATGTCTCATCTGTTTCCTACGTCGCAATCAGCAAGCAAAAGCGCCAGCGAGTCACGAAATCTACGCATTAAGCAACTTCCGATTGCGCAGACTTCAAGCTCAGATTCTCTTAAGATGTGTGAGGCTCTCAGTTCCTAATGACACCCACCAACACATTTCTGAACGTGTAATCCTTCCCAACTGCGACGCACCCTGCAACGATCCATGGCAGGCCGACAGAACTTACCATTATCATGCACACGAAATCCCTTCCACAACTACCGGCGCCCAGGGGCGGAACTAAGATCACTGCTCAACTCTCCTGGACGTTGCGAGTCCACTCGTCATCATCCCAACTCTTGGGACCAAATAGAAGCCAACCTCGCACATTCTCGACAAATGCACAGCAAAGCACACACAAGCTCTGATCTGGTCTGCTCCCCTAGTCCCCCCGCGCGCTAAAAGATCCATCGTCAATTTTAGAGTGAATCGTGCACGGCTGGAAGATTGCCGACCCGTCGTGCGAGACGGAACACCGAGCAACCAGCGCTGAAGATCATTGAAGAAGAAAGGAGAGAATTAAGTTGCCCATGAACCCCCCAGGGTATCTCACTCCACCACTCTCGACTGTAGATTCGCGAGCACGAGCACGAGCTCGGCTTGGAGAACAACACCCAAGCAGCGTGTGCGATGGCGCCATTCCCCACAACGACGCCCTGCTGCAAACGGGCTCCCTCGCATGACTCTTGCCTGCGCCGGGACGACTTGGGAGTTGCTCCGCGGTGAAGGGTGGCTCGCGGCTTTGGGGTTGCAAAACCCCCGCCGCATTTATTGTCAGGAGCAGGATTGTCACTTTGCTTCACATGTTTTTATTTTATTTCTTATTTTGACACAAACAGGGTTTACCTGATGCACTGGAATTAGATTTTGTTGTAGGAAGGGTTCACATTGCTTTGGCAAAACACCCCATAGACTAATACCATCCATTAGGGTTTTGTCCAATTCATTATTGTTGAGAGCATTAAATGTAGCTGGCCCTCTCCATGATATTTACTATAGTCTGCAGTAAATACTATAGCTACAATATTTAGGATGTAGTGGAGAAAAACTATTTATCCTTCCCCCTTCTCCTTTTGTATATGTAATAGATTTTGTGTGAAGTTCTCTCTCTCCTTAGAAACTCTCTTGTGTGTATATTACTTACTACTACTCTTGTGTCTTTCTAAACATTCTCAACACGTTATCAGCACAATTTACTCTTATATACTATTGCAATTTTTTGCTATAGTCTTGACTCTTCAAACCGATTGCTACTCCTACTCCTTCTCCTTGAGTGATTTTTAC
The DNA here is from genome assembly GCF_059467195.1 of Physcomitrium patens. Lineage (NCBI taxonomy): Eukaryota > Viridiplantae > Streptophyta > Bryopsida > Funariales > Funariaceae > Physcomitrium > Physcomitrium patens. The sequence goes on from NC_143410.1 coordinate 4,536,540, forward strand.
TACTTTGGTATGTGACTCATGATCTTATTGCACTTCTTACTGGCCCCTCACACCTTAGCTACTTGCTAGATTGCCTTACCTTACTTACTTGCTCCAATCCTGCCTCCCTACTATGCCCCGTGCTTATTGTCAAATAGCCACTAAATAGCCGTCTTTGCTATTGCTTGCCCCTGATTCTGTCGCTGACGCTGCCACTACTTATTGCTATCACCACCGCCTTGCTGCTCCATTGCTACAATCTACAACTTTGTTCAAAAAAAAAAAAAAAAAAAAATTAATATTTTTGATTTCAAATTCAACTTTATCATTTTATTTGACTTTATATTTTAAGGTACATTTTACTCAACTTTTCTACTTAATCTTGTATTTTCTTTATAGATTCATTTATAATAAATGCTTCAATATCTTCAACTACTTCTACTATGGTTCAAACTATTACTATTGCATCTCAACATTTTCAAACTCTTCTATTTCCATGTCAAGGACAAGAACTTGATAAAAACAAAGAAACACGTGAGACTTTTCTCAAAGAAAGATGACAAAATAGAAACAACTAAATATGTTTATTAAAAAAAAAAAAAAAATGGCTATTGCCAAAAGATAAAAAAAGTAGAGACCTGTGAAAGTAGACTAGAAGCAAGACATGAGTTGACAAGAGTGAAGAAGGCTTCATTCTTGCCTCTATATATACTATCTATCTAGAAGCTATGTGACGACATTCTATAGGACCTCCAAAAATGTGTTGACTTTGTACAATACGTATCTTAACTTGCAAGGCAAGTTTTCTATGTGGGCGCCATATAATTAGCTTGTTCCGCAAGCTATCAACATGTGTGGCACATGGTTAACTTGTTGACCAAGTTTCTAATCTATCAATCAAGTATAAACACATGTAAAGTCAAAGCAGAGTCTATGAAGCTTTAGGAAGCTTTTCTAGAAGATATTATGAAATTAATCTATTTTTATCTACTTCTACCTATTCATATGACTTAGGTAATAATTTCAGTAAATATATGTTTGACATTATCTCCCTTTCTAAGAATAAGTTCCACGAAGAGCAATAATCACATGTCGAGGGAGTCTAAGATGCGGCAAATTGTATTTGTTACATACTCTGATCTTTGTTCTCTTAAAAAATGATTGATAAGGCCTCTCAACCATCGATAGTGTTCCATACCAAGGTGGGAAGACCATTTAGTTATTTGATCATTGTTGAAGCCTTAATAACTTCCTTCAAATAAAATATTTGGAACACCGTCAGGAGTTGTTCTTATCTCTAGTAAAATCACCAAACATCGGAGATTCCTTCCAAGGTCGTGATACCAAACGCATTGTATCTTGCCATCTATTTGAAGAAGAACATGTTATTCTTGATAATCTTCATCTTGATTGCATCATCTTGAAGGTTGTGACAATCGTAATGTCTCGTATGGCAGGTCAGCAAACAAAGGCTCTTGAGTCAAATCCATTGGTTGTTGGTTCTCCATCTCTTCAATGTCACAACTACAAAGAAGCTACAAATAAGGATTGAAAGTACAATGTTATCTTGCCTAGATCTTGTTTCTTTTATAAGGAAGGTTTTCATCTTAATTTTGATGGATGTCGTTGATGAAAAGCCTCTACCGCCTTTGCTACATTTGTAAGATTCTTTATTGGCTCCCATGTGCATTCATTAATATCATATCCACGCCAATAGATAAGATATTCCAATTTATTTCGACACCGCTTTGAATCTAGCACTTCTTTCACTTCGAACTCTTCATTATTGTCCACTTCTATAGGAGGATGTAGAGCTTGTCTTCTTCTTGGTATGTCCACTATCTTGTATGGTTCAAGAAGAGACATGTGGAATACTAGATTGATTTTAATTGACTTCGGTAGGTATAAACGATATGCAAGTGGATTGATTTGTGTAGAAATAGAAAATGGTCCAAGTCTTTGATAGTCCAACTTATCACAAAGATAAGTGGTTTTGATATTACGACGAAGTAACCATACCTTCTCATCTATGTAAAATGGTGGTTGTTCCTTTCGATAGACATCTGCATTGATCTTTTGTTGTTCTTGAGCTTTTTTTTAACTCTACTTTCATTGTTGAATGTAGCACTGATAAATGATTTGCCAAATCTTTTGTTACAAGATTATCAACTTTTGAAAAGTCAAAATTATCAAGTTGTGGATGATAACCATAATTGGCAAAGAGAGGTGTTTGTTTTGTAGAAGAATGTATCATGTTATTATAAGCAAACTCTACCAATAGCAAAAGAGTTGTCCAATCATTTTGTTGGTAGTTGATGGTATATCTTAAATATTGTTCGAAAACTTAATTAACATGCTTCATTTATCCATCAATTTGAGGATGAAATGTCGAAGATAGTTTTATATCCACTTTTAGAACCTTGAAAAGAGTCTGCTAAAATCTTCATACAAACTAAGTTCTCTTATCTAATATAATATCTTTAGATAATCCATGATAGTGATAGATATTTTCAAGAAAGAGCTTAGCTATTTCTTCACCTGTGATAGATTTTATACATAGTACAAAATGTGCCATCTTAGTTAAATGATCTACTGTTACGAATATAGAGTCATAAGAATGTGAGATTGAAAGATCCGTGATAAAATCTATAGAAACAGAAGACCATAGTTGTTCTGGAATGGGTATTGGCTGAAGAAGTCTATAAGATTGATGACGAGGAGTTTTTGATCTTGAGTAAAATATTATAAGATTGTATAAAATCTTTGATTGCTTTCCACATTTGGGGCCACCAAAAACCTCTAGATATTAGTTCCAAAGTTGTATTATATCCAAAATGTCCTGTTGTTGGAAAGTCATGACAGGCTTGAAGAACACGTAATCGAGCTTTACCATTTGGAACATATAGGTATCCCTCAAAATATAGTAGATTGTTCTTGAATTCAAATTTGGAAGTATCATGAGATTTTGAAGGATTTTTCTTAATATCACAAATAAGAGGATTAGAAGACATACTTAATTAAACTTCCTTAATAAAAGTTGAATCAATAATTAGTGTTGATTTCATTATTCAAAGATGGAGATGCTCTAGCTTCAAGAGAATTGTCCATTGTTGATCAAAAGCAACATCTTCTTCTTTTGGTGCAAAATAAGATCGTCTAGAAAGTGCATCTGATAAACCTTGTTGTTTTTTTGATCGATAAGTGATTTTGAATTCGAATGTTGACAAAGACATACTCCAACGGGCTTGGTGACAATTCAAAACACGTGCTGACATAAAATATTCAAGGTTCTTGTGATCCGTATACATGGTGATTAGAATAGGAGCACCTTCTAGATAATGGCACCATTCTTCAAACAAATCCATAATTACAAGAATTTCTTTGTCATGGATCTTGTAGTTGATCTCGGTTGCTAAAATTTTTTGGAATGAAAAGCTATTGGATAAAGTTTATCATTTGTTCCCATTTGGGATAATATGGCATTCAAAACAAAGTCTAATACATTTGTTTTCATAAAAAATGGCTTAGAAAAATTGACGCGACACAAGATTGATGTAGAAACAAAGGCTATCTTGAAAGCTTTAAATGCTACTTCCGCTTCTTGATTCCATTGAAGTTTGTCTTTACAAGTCAAACGTATAAGTGGAGTTACAACTTGAAAGAAGTCTTTGATGAAGATCCAACAGTAGTTGGAAAATTCCAAAAATCATTAGACATCTCTTATCATTTTTGAGATCTTTTAATCTATAATAGCTTGAACTTTCTTAGGATCCATCATAAGTCCATTTTTTGAAATGATATATCTTAAGAAATTGACTTGAGTAGTGTGAATTATATACTTTTCTATCTTGGCATAGAGTCCTACATCTCTTAGATTTTGTAACACACAATGAACATGAAATTGTATTCTTAGAATAGATTAAGATGTCGTCTAGGTAACAGACAACAAAATCATCTAAAAAACTCCAAAAAAACATCATTCATTAAATGTTAGAATGTTGCTAGTGCATTTGTAAGTCTAAAAGGTATGACATTGTATTCAAAATATCCATATCTTGTTTGAAACGCAGTCTTCTATTCATCTCATTCTTTGATGCATACCAAATTGTATGCTCCTCATAGATCTATTTTTATATAGATTTTAGCTTGATTCAACTGAATAAGGAGTCCAGATATCAAAGATAGCAAATACGTATTCTTGATGGTGATTTTTTTGAGTCCTCGATAATCAATATACATCCGTAATGATCTATCTTTTTTCTTCACAAATAAAATTGAAGCTCTTGCTAGAGATTTAGAATGGCATATGAAGTTCTTGGCAAGATTCTCTTCAATATATTCCTTAAATTCAGCTGACTCATTTTGTGATAAACTGTAGATTGATCCAAATAGTAGTTGTACTCTTTCTTGAAGGTCAATTGAGCAGTCATAGGAGCAATGTTCTAGAAGAGTGTTTGCATTCTTCTTCTCAAATACATCTTTAAAATCTTTATATTGGCTTGAAATGCCACTTGAAGTCTTTACACTAATAGAAATGGTGCAACATAAATGACACAAGGTGATCTTTCTTTTACAGCATACAAGAAATCTCTTGTACCTACAAATACAAGTTTAATTGTAATAGACTTATGACTTTCTACTTGATTAACTAAGCTCTTAGTTATACTTTCAAAAAAGTCAAGACTACGAGAAGTCTAATCTATTTTAGAGTTATATTTTTTTAGCCATGATAAACCTAAAATGATTGGATTAGAGAGAGATCTAATGATATTAAATATTATAAAGCTACTATGATGATTAGTTGCTACTTCTATAGGAAGGATTTCATGAGTAATATCTCTTAAAGACAACAGACAACCATCTATGATTTTTACATGAATAAGTTTAGTTTTCTTCACTAAAAGTATGCTATGTCTTTTAGCAAATTCTTCATATAAGAAAAATACTGAGGCTCCTGAATCTAACAAGGCACAGGCTTTGTAATGTTTAGGTTTTAAAATAATATTTATCGTAAAATAAGGAGAGGATTCTGATGAAAGAATAAGACCTTCACTAGGTATTGTACAAGATTCTAGCCGCACGATCCCTATTGTAGCTGGACAAACTCGTTTTTTGACATACTATCTTCTTTGATAGCTGTACTCTTCATTTTATGGTTGTGTCACTTCTTTAGGCAATGTTGAGCAGTGTGCTTAGGTTCTCCATAATATAAGCATAATCCTTCTTAATGACAATGAGTCTTTTCTTGCTTAATAAGAAGTTTAAAATGTACCACATCAATTTGCATATCCTCTACTTCTGAATGTATGTGTTGAAGAGATGTTGGTGTTGCCATTGAATCATAGTAATGTTGAGGTTCTCTTGAACGGTTCTCAAATTAAAATTCAAAAAGACGATTGTCGTACTTCACGGCAAAGTCAATTGCTTGACTCAATGTTTGAGGATCAAGTAAGTTGAACATTAATTTTTTTACTTCATATTGTAATTTGTAGAAAAATTGGCTAATAAGTGCACTATCATTCCACTTGATATCAGTTGTAAGTTATCAAAACTGTGAAGCATATAATGTTGCAGATCAATTGTCTTGTCACAAAATATCGATCTTATTGGTTGCAAAATGAATTGCATCATGTTATCCATACATAGATTGAAACTCCACCAAAAAAGCCTCCAGATTATCCAATATTGGATCTCGTCATTCAAAAAAAGATGAAAACCATGATAATGTTGAATCTTAAAGAAGCGTACTAATGAATCTAACTTGGGATCTTGGAGTTGGATAGCTTTGAAATTGAAGTTCAATCACAAGTTTTACTTGATTGATAAATCTTCTCAACTTTGATTTGGTGCCATCAAACTTCTTGGATGGGACAATTCTTGATTCTTTAATAAAAGAAGGGTGTTCTACCATAAGAGAAGGGATATGATTTGGTACAGATGTTAAAGTAGCTGTAATCATTTCTATATCTTCACTTCCTACCAATCTTATTGCTTCTTGTGGTGGTAAATTGAATTAATACATTGCAAGCATTAACTCCCTCTATTGCTCTTGCAATTGTGCCATTGCTTTCTTCATTTTAGCAAGTTCTGCCATGATAATACTTAGAAAAGAAAAAATATCTAATATCGCTCAAGACAAATAGAAGAGAGGACTTGAGAACAAAGAAAATACTAAAAACAATATTAGTTTAAAAGAGGGTAATATACAACTTCTAATATGCTTATGTCTTATCAAGAGAAAAGGATAATCCACTCGTTATCAAGCTTAGACAAAGCTCTGATATAATAAGTGTACTCTTATCAATCTATCAAGGACAAGAATTTGATAAAAATAAATAAATAAGTGAGACTTTTTTTCAAAGAAATATAACAAAATAGAAATAACTAAATATGTATATTAAGAAAGAAAGAAGAATAGCTATTGCCAAAAGACAACAAAATAAGAGACCCTTAAAACTAGACTAGAAGCAAGAAAAGAGTTGACACAGTAAAGAAGGCTTCACTCTTGCCTCTATATATACTATCTAGCTAGGAGCTACGTGGTGACGTTCTATAAGACCTCCAAAAACGTGTTGACTTTGCACAACATGTATTTAAACTTGCAAGGCTAGTTTTCTATGTGGGCAATACATAGTTAGCTTGTTCTACAAGCTATAAATATGTGTGGCATGTGATTAAGTTTTTGATTAAGTTTCTAACCTATTAATCAAGTATGAATACATGTATAGTCAAAGCCGCATCTATAAAGATTTTAAGAAGCTTTTCTAGAAGATCTTATGAAATAAATCTACTTTAACCTATTTCTACTTATTCATATCACATAGATAAAAATTACAATAAATTTATGTCCGTGACATTCCACCATTGATTTTGGATGGAAATAATTATCTATTATGGGCAAAAATGGAAAAAATAAATTTATTTGCATAACGACTTGTCACAGACACATACATTTACTTCAATAGTTACTTATATGATTAATTAGAAGTAGGTAAATATAAAATACTTTCATAAAGTCATTTAGAAAAGCTTCTTAGAAGCTTCATAGATACAGTTTTGACTTTAGATGTATTTATAGGTTAGAAACTTGGCCAAAAAGCTAACTATATATTAGTAGCTTGTGGAACAAGTTATCTCCATATAATAGCTTGTGGAACAAATCAACTATGTGGCACATACATAGATAACTTGCCTTCCAAGATAAGACATGTGGCTAACAAAATCAACACATGTTGGAGATCATATAGGACATCGCCACATAGCTCTTAATTAGATAGTATATATGGAGGCAAGAATGAAGCCTTCTTCACTCTTATCAATACCTTTCTAGTCTTAGTCTTGTTTCAAGACTTTCTAATTTTCTTGTTTTTAGCAATAACCATTATAATTAATATTACATCACCTTTTGAGTGACTTTCTAGTTCTTTTTAGTGATAGAAGAGTGTATTGAGGATTCTCTTTCTTCAAGATTCATATTCTTGATAGTTTGATGAGAGTGCTAACATATTTTTCTTTGACTTGTTTTAGAAGTGAGTGGATTACCCCACTTTTATTGTTGTGTTCTGAAGGTTGCGGACTATCCACCTTTAAATAAAACATCTTATTTTTTAACATTGATCTTTTCCTTAAAGAGAGTGGATTACTCCTCTTTGTGGGATTTGTTTATAGAGGTTTCAGATTATCCTCCTCTAATTTAAATTTTGAATTCGTTTGAGTTGTCATTAGAAGAAAAGTTTATGGATGCTACTCTCAACAGAAGTGAGAATAGGTTTGCAACTATGGCACATCTTCATGAGCTTATCAATACTCTAAGAGTGGGAATCTCACATATTTTCAACATGAATCATAGAAGTACAATGCCTATGCTTATGAAAAAAGTTTAGAGTCTGCGACAAGAAGTTGTGGAGTTGAAAGAAGCAAATAGATCAATGTCACAACCAAATTCAGGGAGTTTTGCTTTTACAAGTATGACATGGACAAGGATTAGTATGCTTGAGAAGTTTGATGGAACAAGATCAAAATTTCAAAGATTTTTGTAATAAATCAAGCTCTATCTAAGGTTGCACCCTTTCCAATATCTTGATGGATTTATCCAAGTCGGATTCATAGGCGCATTACTATCAGGAAGTGCTCTCTCTTGGTTTGCACCTTTAATGGAAAAAGATTCATGAATCTTTTATGATTTGAATTCATTCCTAGAAGTATTTACAGCCACATTCAGAGAAAGTGATCAAAAACGAGTAACAGAGACCAAACTTTTATCCTTACGGCAAGGATCACGATGAGTCACTATATATGCTGTCGAATTCCAAAACCTCACTTGCGACGTGAACTAGAATGTCAAAGCACTTATCAATTAATTTCAATATGGATTGAAGGATAGTATCAAAGATTTGTTAATAATAATGCCAAAAGTAAAAGCTTTGGAATAATTTATTATTTAAGCCATTGCATGTAAAAATCATTTATTTTAAAGATATTTAGAACAAAGATTTGATTGGAGAGGAATAAGTTATGTAATGGCAGCAGCTTCTTAGTTTTTTGAAACATATTTATCAAAGTCAGAATCAATGCAAATTGATGAGATACATTTTAAACCTCTCACAAAGCAGGAAAAGACTTGATGTTGCAAAAAGGGGTTGTGTTTATATTGTGGAGAACCTTAGCATATTATTCAACATTGTCCAAAGAAGCAACACAATTACAAAATGAGGAGCACAATTACCAAAGAAGATAATGTGTCAAAAAATGAGTTTCTTTAACTACTATGGGAACTGTGCAGCTGGAATCATATGCAACACCTAGTAAAGGTCCTATCCTCTTCTTAGACCCCTCACTTTATTTTATAATAGAAGTATATTTAGGACCTAATAATCACAAAGTCTTTGCCTTGTTAGATTTAAGAGCTCCAGCATATATTATAGACGAATATTTTGCCAAAAATCAAAAAATACCTTTAGTGAAGAAAGTTAAATCCATACATGTAGAAGTCATAGATGGTCGTTCATTGTCTTTTGAAAATTTTATCCATGAAACTATTCCTTTAGATATAGCAATTAAAGATTATAACAACATAGTAGTATTTAATATAATAAAATCTCCTTCTAATCCGGTTATTTTGGGATTATCATGGCTAGAAAAATATAACCTTCAAATAGATTGGATTTCTCGTAACCTTAACTTTCTTAATAGTATAATCTAAGTTTGCATTAGTAAAGTAGAAGTATGTAAGTCCACAATATGTCCAAACCTTTACTAATAGATTGTCACGGACACAAAATATAGACTTGAAATCTAACAAGAAGTTCAAGAAGAAGTGGCAAAACTAGATTAAACAGATGAGTACAAGAACAACACCAGAAAGGTGAGCTAGAATTCTAAGAGATGTGTTGTCGAGACTGAAAAACTCTTTAGCCTCGATCCCTATATATACTCCTACTTAGGAAGCTTCTCGAGCTACTTCTATAAACTAGGAAGCTTCTAGAAGGTTCCGGAGGCTTCCTTTCTAGAAGGTTCTAGAAACTTCTCGAGCTACTTCTATTAACTAGGAAGCTTCTAGAAAGTTCCAGGGGATTCCTTTCTAGAAGCTTCTAGAAACTTCTCTTCTAGAAGGTTCCAGAGACTTCCTTTCTAGAAGCTTCTAGAAACTTCTCTCTAAAAGGTTCCAGAGGCTTCTCTTCTAGAAGGTTCCAGAGGCTTGTTTTCTAGAAGGTTCTAGAAACTTCTCTCTAGAAAGTTCTAAGGAATATGTCCCTAACATCACCCCCTCCTTTAGCTTCGAGGTCTCTGAGAAGCAATATTGTTGATCAGTACCAATGCAAGAAAATGAAGATCTGTCGCATAACTTCTGCTATGAACTCCAACTGTTGTTCACGAGGCAAGTGGTTCATCGACCCTTGAAGCCAACGGTAGTGGCCCACACCTTCGACTTCTGACCAAGCATGAACTTCCGTGTCTTCATTGTAAAATTGTCCTACAAACACGCCTTCTGGTTGACCATCGTAAGCAGGCTCGATCTCAAATACGATCACCAGTGATCGGTTACTCGGTATCCTCCGTCGTCATCGTGGTATATGTAGTTCTTCATCTCGGGGTCGCCTTCGTGAGCTACTCTGTTGCGATACTCTGACTGGCATAGTATCTATCTCTTGGCTATCCATATCAAAAGACCAAACTATGATCTATCTTGGAGAAAATAACTACATCAACTATAAATTTTGCTGGAGCTCTACCCTTTTCTTATATTGTTGGGAGAACAAGCTTCAGAAAGAAGCTATCATCGAATTGATTTAGGTTTATCGGGATGTCGTTGATGAAACTCCTGTACCTTTTGTGGCGCATTCGCAAGATTTTTAGCTGGCTCCCACGTTCACTCATTAATGTCATAGCCGCACCAATGAACAAGATATTCTAACTTTTCCCACCTTCGTCGTGAATCCAATACCTTTTCAACCTCGTATTCTTCGTGGTTCTCGATTTCAATACTAGGTGGCGGACATTGCACTCTTCCAGGAAAAGATGACTCTCGATAAGGTTCCAACAGAGAAACATGAAAGACTGGATGTATCTTCATAGAAACCGGTAACTCCAGCCGGTATGCCACTGGATTAATTTGCTTCTGGATGATAAATGGTCCCAATCTTTGATAGTTCAACTTATCACATGGTCGCTTGGTCTTGATATTCCGTCAAAGAAGCCAGGCTTTGTCTCCAACTTTGAAAGTAGGTGCTTGATTCCGAAACCTATCTGCAGACGTCTTATAGGATTCTTGAGCGGATTGTAATTGAAGCTTCAACATAGTTTGAAGCTTTGATAGTTGCTTCGCAAATCCTTCAGCTGCTGGATTGTTATTTGTTGATGGACTCAATAAATCAAGCTTCGGATGATATCCATAGTTGGAAAAGAATGGTGTTTGTTGAGTCGACGCATGAAGGGTGTTGTTATATGCAAACTCAGCTAGCGGTAGATATGCAGTCCAATCGTCTTGCTGATAGTTGATGCTGCATCATAAGTACTACTCCAAGACTTGGTTCATCCGTTCCGTTTGGCCATCAATTTGAGGATGAAAAGCTGAAGAAAGCTTGATATCCACCTTCAATATCCCAAAGAGAGATCTCCAAAACTTTGACACGAACTGGGTACCTCGATCTGATATGATATCATCTGATAGTCCATGATATCGATACACATAATCGAGAAAGAGTCTTACTGTGACTTCACTGGACAATGTCTTCTTACAAAGAACAAAGTGTGCCATCTTCATAAGCCGATCTACCACGACAAAGATGCTGTCAAATGAGTTTGATGATGGCAAGTCCGTGATGAAGTCCATAGAAATTGAAGACCATGGTCGACGTGGAATTGGCAATGGCTGTAGAAGTCCATAAGGGCGATGCCGAGGATTCTTAGATCTTGAACAAATGTCACAAGAGAGGACAAAATCTTTCACATCCTTCCACATTTGGGGCCACCAAAAATCTCGGGAAATAAGCTCCAAGGTCTTGTTGAATCCAAAATGTCCCGTAGCTGAAAAATCATGGCAAGATTGAAGAACTCGGAGTCGTGTTAGTCCTTTTGGAATGTACAATCGCTCTTCAAAGTATAAAAGATCTCCCTCCACCTTGAACTTGTCATCATTGGTACGTTACTTGATATCAATGGCTACTGAATCTTTAATGGTCATAGCACGTACCTAGTTTAGGAAGTCAGCATCAAATGATACAATAGTAGCACAAAGTTGAAATCTTTTTGGCTTCAATAACGTCGTACATTGTTGATCAAACGCTACTTCTCCAGCCTTTGGTACAAGATACGATCTCCTTGATAAAGCATTGGATAGTCCTTGCTGCCTTCCAAGTCGATAAGTGATAACAAAATCGAATCTAGATAGCGACATATTCCACCGAGCTTGATGCCGATTTAAAACTCGAGCCATTATGAAATACTCCAAATTCTTGTGATCCGTATATACGGTTACTAGATGTGCAGCTCCTTCAAGAAAGTGACGCCATTCTCCCAAAGAATCCACTATAGCAAGAAGTTCCTTATTGTGGATCTCATAATTGATTTCAGCAGCAGAGAACTTCCGAGAATAGAATGCAACTGGATGGAGCTTCTTATCTTCACTCATTTGTGAAAGCACAGCTCCCAAAGCAAAATCTGAAGCATCAGTTTCTAAATAGAAGGCCTTTGTAAAGTCTGGATGTACCAAAATTGGAGCTGTAGTAAATGCTGTCTTCAAATCTTGAAACGCCTTCTCCGCCAAAGGTCCCCATTCCAACTTATCTTTGCATGTTAATCGAGTGAGAGGAGCAGCAACTTGAGAATAATTCTTGATGAAGATCCGATAGAAGTTAGCAAAACCAAGAAAGCATTGTATGTCTCTAACCGTCTTCGGAACCTCTCAAGACATGATTGCTTCTACTTTCTTGAGATCCATCTTCAAACCTTCTGTAGTCGCAATGAATCCCAAAAATTCCATCTCCGTCTGGTGAAATAAACACTTTTCTAATTTGGCATATAGTCCTCGCTTACGTAGTTTCTCCAAGACCAAACGAACATGCTCCTCATGCTCTTCCTCATTTTTAGAGAATATTAGAATATCGTCCAAGTAGATGACAACAAAATCATCGAGGTGTTCTCGAAAGATGTCATTCATCATATGTTGGAAAACCATTGGAGCATTGGTAAGACCAAAAGGCATGACATTATATTCAAAATGACCATACCTTGTACGGAATGTTGTCTCCCACTCATCTCCTTCCTTGATTCGTACGAGATTATAAGCTCCCCTTAGATCAATTTTTGTAAAGATCTTCGCATATCCAAGTTGTTCTAAGAGACTAGAAATCAAGGGTAATGGGTAACGATTTTTCTTTGTTACCTTGTTGAGGCCTCGATAGTCCACTCACATCCGTAATGATCCATCTTTCTTCTTCACAAATAAGATGGGTGCTCCAGCTGATGATTTTGAATGACGAATGAAGTTCTTGACTAGATTCTCGTCAATGTACTTTCGTAACTCTGCCAACTCCGTTTGCGATAGATTGTAGATTGGGCCAAAAGGTGGTTGTGCTCCTTCTTGCAAGTCTATGGCACAATCATATGGTCGGTGTTCCGGTAGTATGTCGGCGTTCTTCTTTTGAAACACGTCTTCAAAATCTTTATATTGCTCCGGTATACTTGCTGTTGAGATCTTCTCCTCGGTAGTTGGAGCCGCATAAATGACAAATGGAGTGCCTTCCTTAGATGATCTTATAAACGCTCTTGTTCCAATGAATAAGGATTTCTTTTTTCGAGGTTTTTTACTAGGTTTTTTCTTGGGTGGTTTTGTGGGAAAAGTCATCTTCCGCAACCTCCAATCTATCAATGGATTATGTTTTTCCAACCAAGAAAGACCAAGAATAATAGGATTTGATGGGGTTCTAATAATATTAAAAATAATATGACTACTATGGTCTTTAAACGTTACTTCTATAGGTTTTGATTCATGGGTGATGCTACCAGACAATAAAGGTCGCCCATCTATGACCTCAATATGAACAGGTTTTGATTTTTGTACTAAAGGGATCTTATGACGCTTTACAAATTCTTTGTCTAAAAAACAAGCAGATGCTCTTGAGTCTAGTAGTGCTAAGGTTCTCTGTTTTTGAGGGCCGATAAACAGAGGGATTGTAAAACAAAGTGCAGGTTGGGCAGAAAGAAAGGAACCTGATTGTTATTGGGATATTTCATTGTCCAGCCGCACGGTTCCTACTGTGGCTAGGCATCCTCGTTTTCCTGAACAAATACTCCCCTAGTCTTGACAAACTGTCACGGACACAAAATACAGACTTGAAATCTAAGAAGAAGTTCAAGAAGAAGTGGCAGAACTAGATTAAACAGATGAGTACAAGAATAACACCAGAAAGGTGAGCTAGAACTCCAAGAGATGTATTGTCGAGACTGAAAAACTCTTCTGCCTCGATCCCTATATATACTCCCACTTAGGAAGCTTCTCGAGCTACTTCTATTAACTAGGAAGCTTCTAGAAGGTTTCAGAGGCTTCTTTTCTAGAAGGTTCTAGAAACTTCTCGAGCTACTCCTATTAACTAGGAAGCTTCTAGAAAGTTCCAGGGGATTCCTTTCTAGAAGCTTCTAGAAACTTCTCTTCTAGAAGGTTCCAGAGACTTCTTTTCTAGAAGCTTCTAGAAACTTCTTTCTAAAAGGTTCCAGAGGCTTCTCTTCTAGAAGGTTCCAGAGGCTTGTTTACTAGAAGGTTCTAGAAACTTCTCTCTAGAAAGTTGTAAGGAATATGTCCCTAAGATAGATGTGAAAGCTTTCAAGTATGCTGCAAAAGAAGGATCATCTTTTGTTATATATGCTACACCTATTTCTAATGGTGAAACAACGTCAAGTGATATTCCTAACTAATATCAAGAATTCCAAGATGTTTTTGAAAAGAAGAATGTAGATATTCTCTCCGAGCATCAACCTTATGATTATTCAATTGATTTATAAGAAGGAGTTCAACCACCATTTGGACCAATCTATAGTTTATCACAGAATGAATTGGCTATATTAAAGGAGTACATTGATGAGAATTCGGCAAAGAATTTCATACACTCTTTTAAATCTCTAGACGGGGCTCCTATCTTATTTATGAAGAAGAAAGACGGTGTCATACTTTAAATGCTTATAGTATGTAAAAATTAGTTAAAATATATTATATATTAATAAATCTAGATGTGTGTGAGAATGGCTAGTAGATTAAATTAAAAAGAGTTGGTATAAGAAAATTTACTTTGTTTCTTTACTTGTTTTGATTTTGTTATTAAGAATAAAATACATATATATATATATATATATATATATATATATATAGGACCTAAATATGTAGTATAAAGCTTAAGAGAAGGTTTGGGCCTAAAGAAGAAAATTTTAATTATTAGGAGGCTTATTGGGAGGGATGAAAGGAAGGTATGAAGGGAAGGAATGGAAAACTTCATTCCTATTGGTGGAAGGCCATGCCCAATGGGCTTCAAGGAGGCTACCCCAGGCCTTTTTAGGAATTAGAGTTCTTTTTTCGAAGGTATTTGGTGATTAGAAGCTAGGATTGTGAAGTTTAGGATTTGGGGTACAATATGTATACAAAAATTAGAGGATTTGAAGTTAGGATGAAGAAATTATAGCCATTTGAAGTCAAGGTGTTAATTTAAGATATTCTCTTATTCTTTTGAGGATACCAGGAGTTATACAGTAGATTTTGAAGATCGAAAGGTGCAATTGGAACAAAAATTTTAAGGCCTAAATCTTTCATAAAAATATTGTTGCTTTTGGAATTCATGTGAAGGAGTTATAAGGAGTTGAAAGCGGCACTTCCAAATCAAAGGCAATAAGTAAGCGGTTTTGTTTATAGTAATGGTTGGAGCCATAAATTGAGTATTTGCACAATTTTTTGGCTCAAAACTTTTGGAGAATGTAAATATTTTTGTTAAAAAGCTATATATACAAATTTCATGGAATTTGAGCTTATATTTTGTGAGATATGAAGAAAATTATACGTAGGTATATAAAGACAAGGGTTTGAAGCGGTTGTTAGGATTTTCAAGTTATCTCAAGATCCACAAAGAATTTGCAATTGAAAATTGTTGTAGAAGTTAATAAAATTACATCAGTACCTCATGTAAAATTTGAGTTTGTTTAGACAGTCGGATTAGGCGATATGAGGTGTTAAAGTTCAGAAAAATCTCCACATAAGAATATATAAGGTTTTAGAGGATTTTATCATATTTTGGATGTTGTTGGTTACTTGAGGCTTGTGTATTTGGTGTAATTGCTCAAAAAGGGAAAATTTATATATAAACTGAGGGCTTTTCTTATTGTCAAGCTTAATTGAATAATTAGTGATAGCTAGAAGCCGAGTATTTTTTTGATGCAAATTCTCTCTACCTCGACAACGGATCTCTACAAATGTGTATGGATTATTGAGGACTCAATAAGATCACCAGAAAAAATAGGTATCTTTTGCCTTTGATTTTAGGACTTTTGACCAACTCAATCAAGAAAAGATCTATACCAAAATAGATTTACGAGGAGCATATAACTTAGTTCGTATCAAATAAGGAGATGAATGGAAGACTATTTTTCAAATTAGATATGGACATTTTGAATATAATTTCATGCCTTTTGGACTCATGAATGCATTAGCTACTTTTCAATATCTTATGAATGATATTTTTTGTGAATTTTTAGATGATTCCATTGTATACTATTTAGACAACATTCTAATCTACTCTAAGAAATTTAGAAGAACATGAGCTTCATGTTCGTCACATTTTATAAAAACTTAGAGATACAAGATTATATGCCAAGTTGGAAAAGTGTGTATTCCACACTACTCAAGTTGACTCTTTAGGGTACATCATTTCTAACGAAGGTCTTATGATGGATCCCAAGAAGGTTCAAACTATCATAGATTAAAAGATTCTAAGAATAATATGAGATGTACAATACTTTTTGGGCTTTGCTAATTACTATCAAATCCTCATCAAGAATTTTTCTCAAGTTATAGCTCCACTTACACATTTGACTTGTAAAGACAAACTTGAGTGGAATAAAGAAGCAGAAACATCATTTGATGCTTTAAAGAAGGAGTTTATTTTTAAACCAATCTTATATTGTATTGACTTCTTCAAGGCATTTTTTATGGAAACGGACACGTCAGATTTTGTTATAAGTGCCATATTATCACAAATGGAAATAGATGACAAACTCTACCTAATAGCTTTCTATTCGAGAAATTTTTTAGCAACCAAGATTAATTATGAGATCCATAACAAAGAACTCCTTGCAATCATGGATTCATTTTAAGAATGGCATCATTATCTAGAAGGCACCTCAAGTCAAGTTATCATGTATACAGACCATAAAAACCTTGAGTACTTCATGTCAATATATGTCTTGAATTATTGTCAAGCCTGTTGGAGCATGTCGTTATCTAGATTCAATTTCAAGATCACTTATTGACCTGGAAAACAACAAGGTCTATTAGACGTTCTTAACTTATACCAAAAGAAAGAGATACATCTTTTGATCACTAAAGATCAATTCTCTTGAAGCCCAAGCATTTTCATCTTTGAGCTATAAAATCAACATTCACTATTAATTCAACATTTGTGAAGCAAATTCAATCAAGCATGTCCTATGATCTTCTTATTGAGGATATCATGGATACTTTCTCTAAGTTCTATGATACTTCCAAGTTTGAATTTAAGAATAATCTATTATATTTTAAAAGATGCCTATATGTTTCAGAAGGTGAAGCTTGATTACATGTTCTTTAAGCTTGTCATGACTTTCCAGCAAAAGGATATTTTGGATACAATAAAACTTTAGAACTAATATCTAGGGATTTTTGGTGGTCGTAAAAGTAGAAGGTAGTTAAAAATTTTGTACAATCTTGTGATGTTTGCTCAAGATAAAAAACTCCTTGTCATCGACCTTACAAACTTCTTTAGCCGTTACCCATTCTAGAACAACCATGGTCTTCTATTTCTATGGATTTTAGCATGGATCTTCCAATCTCAGATTCTTATGACTCTATATTCGTGATAGTAGATCATTTTACCAAGATGGCACATTTTGTACTATGTACAAAATCTATCGCAAGTGAAGAAACATCGAAGCTTTTCATTGAGAATATCTATCGTTATCATGGATTGTCAAAAGATATTATATCAAATAGAGTGACTCAATTCAAGATTCTACAGGTGGATATAAAACTTTCTTTGATTTTTCATCCTGAAACTAATGGACAAATAGAACAGGTAAATCAAGTTCTGGAGCAACATTTGAGATGTACCATCAATTATCATCAAGATGATTGGACAACTCTTCTACTATTGGGAGAGTTTATATATAATAATTTGATACATTCTTCCAGTCAACAAACACCTTTTTTTGCCAAATATGGTTATCATCTATGTCTTAATACTTTTGACTTTTCAAAAATTGATAATCCTACAGCAAAAGATTTAGCAAATCGCTTGTCAGAGCTTCATATAATAATAAAGATACAATTAAAGGAAGCTTAAGAACGACAAAAGACCAACATGGATGCCTATCATAAAGAGCAACGACAATATAATATGGATGACAAGGTATGGTTACTTCGTCATAATATCAAGATTACTCGTCCTTGTGATAAATTAGATTATAGTAGGCTGGAACCTTTTTCTATTTGTGAATAAATCAATCTTATTGCCTATCGATTACATCTACTAGAGTCTATGAAGATCCATCCTATATTTCACGTTGTAGTATTGTGGTTCGACTTTTATATAAAAATAATGTAATCATGTACTTAATATTTAATTTACTAAGTAACATGGTGAGGGCCATGTTAGTAGATTTTTGTTGGTTGTAGAATATAATTTGATTATTACCTTGAAAAGAGGTTGTTTAAAAAAATTACTATAGAATTTGTATGACTTTAATTTTCTTTTGATGGTAGCTTTTAAGATTTGTTTTGGTTGATAGTAACTTCTAAATATTTAGAGTCATCTTTGTTAGACATTGGTAACATTTGAAAATTTATTTTGGTTCTTTTATTTGGTGTTTAGAGCATAAATTATGTAAATCTTATAAGAAAACGGATTGAAGAAGGATTTTGGTAGCAAAGAAAGTAATCAGGACACCAATATAGATGAATGGAGATGAATGATGAAAATCTCCATTCCTTTTGGTCAAAAATCACGACCAATAGGCTTTGCGGAGGCTGCCCGAGGCCATATTAGAGATTAGGATTAGTTTTTTGGGGCCATTCGAGCTTTGAAGGCTAAGGTTAGTAAGTTTAGGTTTTTGGCTATGGTTTTGGTGCAAATCTTGTATGATTTGGAGTTTATATGAAGGAGATATAGGCGCTCAAAGTTAAGGTGTTAATTTGGAAGCTATTGTAACTCTTTGACATGATGCACGCATACGGATGGCAATTGAGGATTGGTGACTGCGACTAAAGAGAACAATTTTGTTGCTATTCTTTTTACATACTACTTGCTAGATTTCTAATTAAAGTGAAAGAATTATTGGATTTTGATGTCAGTGCATTAAATGTAGTAAGTGACGAGATTTACTAATAGTTGTATCTTGAACTATATCTTGAGCAATTTGAAAAGGTTTTGGCTCAAAATTTTAGAAAATGTGTAATTTTATGTCACTACATTGTATACATAATTTGATGACATTTGAATATTGGATTCTTGAGATATTAAGAAAATAGTACTCAAGTGCTTATAAATTAGGGTTTCGAGCATGTGCTAGGATTTCTTAGATGCCAAAAGATTGGGAGTGAATTTGCTATTGGCTTTTTTTTGTGATAAAAGTTAAGGGTGATTTCTATGTATCTTATAAATTTGAGATAAACTAAATAGCTAGATCAAGAGTTATGAATTTCTAAAATTGGGAAAGAAAAAACCTTTCATAGAAAAAATATGTTTTGAAGGGATTTTGTTATATTTTGAGTTTTATGCAAATCAAAGGAGTTTTGGAAGCTAAGATAAGATTCATATAAAGATTTAAGATGAATTCTCTATAACTAGATACCTAATATATTCTTAGATAGAAAATCATGCCATATGATAACGTGTCTCTTTTTAAGCCGTATAAGACAATGAATATCTTAGGAAGAAGACAAATGCCACCTCCTCTTATAAAAGTGGATAATAACCAAGAATCTGAGGTGGAAGAAGTCTTAGACTCAAGGTGGTGCCAAAATAGGTTGGAATATCTTGTTCATTGGCATGGATATGATATTAGTAAATGTACCTAGAAGCCATCAAAGAATCTTACAAATGTAGAAAAGAAAGTTGAAGTCTTTCATCAATGATATCTATCAAAATGAAGATGAAGAATAGTAAACCTTTGCTATAAAAGAAATAAGATTAAAAGAAAATAACATTCTACCTTCTATCTTTCATTGTAGCTTCTATGTATTTGTGATGAGATGGAGTATCAACAACTAGTAGATTCAACTCAAGAGCATTCATTTGAGGACTTAGCAGATGAGACATTGCAATTGTCACAACCTTCAAGACAATAAAATCAAAATGAAGATCCTTAAGAATGACATGTCCTTCCTCAAAGAGATGGCAAGTTACAACATGTTTGATATCACAACCTTGGAAGAGACTCCCGATGATTAGTGATTTTATTAGAGATAGGAATAAGTCTTGACGGTGTTCCAAATGTTTTATTTGAAAGAAGTTACAGAGACCTCAACAATTACTAAATAACAAGGTGGTCTTCTTAACCTAGTATAGGATACTATAGATGGTTGAGAGGACCTATCAACTATCTTCGAAGAGAGTAAAGATCAGAATATGTAGCAAATATAATTTGCCACATCTTGGACTTCTTCAACATATGAAGATCGCTCCTTATGGAACTCATCCCCATAAGGGAGGATAATATCAAAGACATATACATTTATCTCAATAGTTACTTATATGATTAAGTAGAAGTAGGTAAATTTAAACTAATTTTATAAAGTCTTCTAGAAAAGCTTCCTAGAAGCTTCATAGATGCGGTTTTGACTTTAGATGTGTTTATAGGTTAGAAACTTGGCCAAAATGCTAACCATGTATTGGTAGCTTGTGGCACAAGTTATCTCCATGTAGTAGCTTGTAGAATAAGCCAACTAAATGGCGCATACATAGATAACTTGCTTTATAAGATAAGACATGTGACTAGCAAAGTCAACACATGTTGGAGGTCCTATAGGACATCGCCACGTAGCTCTTAGTTAGATAGTATATATGAAAGCAAGAGTGAAGCCTTCTTGACTCTTGTCAATGCCTTTCTAGTCTTAGTCTTGTTTCAAGACTTTCTAATCTTCTTGTTTTTAGCAATAGCCATTTTAGTTAATATTACATCACCTTTTGAGTGACTTTCTAATTCTCTTCACTGATAGAAGAGTGTATTGAGGATTCTCTTTCTTAAAGATTCATATCTTTGATACAACTATTGGATGCCATTATGCTTGAAAAATTTCCTACAATAAGTACTTCTATCTCTCTTGCTATCCATTAAAAAGTGCTTCTTTACTTTTATCATCATCTTCTATCTGCATTACAACATCAATATTTGGAAATTGAAGATTCTGTAGAACTGTCAAGGACATGGATATGTAAGCTAGTAATTACTTATATAAATATGTAGAATTAAATAGAAGTAGATAATAATAAGTTAATTCTATAATATCTTCTATAAAAGCTTTCTATAAGCTTTATAAATATTGCTTTGACTTTATAGGTGCTTATAATTGACTTTTTGGGTTAAAAAAATAGTCAACAAGTTGGCCATGTGCTACACATGTTGTTAGCTTGAAGACCAAGCTAAGTATGTTATCCACATATAGAAAAAATTACTTTATAAGTGAATGCATGTGTTCTACAAAGTCAACACATATTGGAGGTCTTGTAGAACATCACTATGTAATCCCTACTTAGATAGTATATATAGAGACAAGTGTAAAGCCTTCTTCATTCTTGTCAATTTCTTTTTTGTTTCTTTTCTATTTTTAAGAGTTTCAAGTTTCTTTGTCTTTTGGTAATAAGCTATTTCAATTTCTTCTAAATATGTGTACTTTCTTATTTCTATTTTGTTACTCTTTCTTTGATACGGTTTTCATTGATTTATGCATCAACTTTCAGTTCATGTCCTTGACAGATTGATAAGAATATACTTATAATATCAAAGCTTTGTCTTATCTTAATTAAGAGTGTTTTATTCCTTTTTCATGATAAGACATAAGTATATTAGAAGTTACAAATTATCTTCTTCTAAATTGATATTGTTCTTAGTATTTTTCTTGTCATGAAGTTCTTTTTTCTACTTATCTTGAGTAGTATTAGATATTTTTTTTGAGTGTTATTATAACAAAGCTTATTGAAATGAAGAGTGCAATGGTACAAATGCAAGAGCAATTGGGGGAGTTGATGCTTGCAATGCATCAACTTAGCTTACTACCACAAGGATCACAAGAATGGCATGAAGTGAGGATATAGAGATGATTAGAGTTGCTTCAACATCTGTACCAAATCATGTCCTTTCACCCATGGTAGAACATCCTTCAAGTGTTAGAGAACCAAGAGTTATCTTGTCCAAAAATTTTGATGGTATAAGATCCAAATTTTAAGGATTTATCAATCAAATACAACTTGTGATTGAACTTCAATCTCAAAGCTATTCAGCTCCAATATCACAAGTTAGATTCATTGATACACTTCTCTTAAGTTTAATACTATGGTGGTTTTTATCTTTTCTTGAACAATGAGATCCATTGGATAATCTAGATAATCTAGAGGTATTTTTGGCAAAATTTTGGTCCATGTATGGAAAACATGATGCAGTTCATGTTGCAACCAATAAGATCCATATTTTGCGACAAGACAATTAATTTGTAATATTATATGCTTCCAAGTTTTGACAACTTGTAACTGATATCAAGTAGGATGATACTGCACTTATTAGCCAATTTCTCTATAGATTATAATATGAAGTAAAGAAATTGATGCTCAACTTACCTAATCCTCAAATATTGAGTCAAGCAATTGACTTTGGTGTGAAGTAGAACAATAAAATTTTTGAATTTTGATCTAAGAGTCACACAAGTGGATCTCAACATTACTATAATTCAATGGCAATATCAACATCTCGTCAATACATACATTCACAAGTAGAGGATATATGGATTGATATGGTACATTTTAAACCTGTTATTGAGCAAGAAAAGACTCGTCACTATCAAGAAGGATTGTGCTTATATTATGGAGAATCTAAACACACTACTCAACATTGTCCAAAGAAGTGACGAAACTACAAAATGAAGAGCAAAGCTATCAAAGAAGACAATATATCAAAAAAAAAATTGTCCAACTACAATAAAGACAGTGTGGTTGGAATCTTGTACAATTTCTAATGAAGGTCCTATCTTCTCCTCAAAACCTTCTTCTATTTTCATAATAGATGTGCATTTAGGTCCTAATAATTATGAAGCCTTTGCCTTGATAGATTCAAGAGCCTCATCTTGTTTCTTAGACGTAAATTTGTTAAAAGTCATAAAATATTATTAGTACAAAAAATTAAATCTGTTCATGTAGAAATCATAGATGGTCATCTATTGTCTTCTAGAAATATTACTTATGAAATACTTCCTATAGATATAGTGATAAATAGTCATAATAGTTGTGTTATCTTTAATATAATTACATCTCCCTCTAATCCATTTAATTTAGATTTATCTTGCTTAAAAAAATATAATTCTTGTATAGATTGGATTTCTTGTACTCTTGATTTTTCTAAAAGTATAACTAAGAGTAAAATTAATCCAATAGAATGTTATAAGTCTAGCATGATAAAATCTGTGTTTGTAAGTGCGAGAATTTTTTTGCATAAAACAAAAGAAGAATCACCTTGTGTCATTTATGCTACACCTATTTCTAATGATGTAAAGACTTAAAGTGGCATTCCAAGTCAATATCAAGAGTTTCAAGATGTATTTGAGAAAAAGAATGTGGATACTCTTCCAGAACAATGTTCCTATGATTGCTCATTTGATCTTCAAGAAGGAGTATAACTGCCATTTGGACCAATCTATAGTTTATCACAAAATGAATTGGCTAAACTCAAGGGATATATTGAAGAGACTTTGGCTAAGAATTTTATACGTCATTCCAAATTGCGAGTAGGAGCTACAATCTTATTTATAAAAAAGAAAGATAGATCATTGTAAATGTATATTGATTATTGAGGACTCAAGAAGATCACCATCAAGAATAGATACCTTCTATATTTGATATGCAAACTTCTTGATTAAAAGAATGAAGCTAAGATCTATACAAAAATAGATGAATCTTATCAAATTGGATAAGATAAAGCTCAAAACACAACCACTAGTAATTTGGGTCACTTACTACCATTAGATTTGTAAGCACTAACTTCAACCTCCAATATCTCTTTTTGAAGTTATAATCTATCAACATCCTACAACCAACAAAAATCCATTAACATGGCTTTCACCATGTTATGCAGTATATTGTATATTAAATGTATAAACACATTATTTTCACATGGTAGCCAAACCACAACATGACACTGTATATACGGACCACAAGAATCTCGAATACTTCATGTCAACTTGTGTTTTGAATCGTTACCAAGCCCGTTTGAACATGTCTTTATCAAGATTTGATTTCAAGATCACATATCGATTCGAAAAATAACAAGGTTTATTAGACACCCTTTCTAGACATTCTTATCTTGCACCAAAAGAAGGAGATGCATCTTTTGATTAACAAAGAATAATTTTCTTGAAGCCAAAGTATTTTTATTTTTGAGTAATGAAATCAAAATTGATAGTTGACTCAATCTTTGTGAAACAAATCCAATCAAGTATGTCTTTTGATCCTCTTATTTACAATATCAAAAATCTTTCTTTTAAGATTTAAGCTACTTCTAAGTTTGAGTTAAAAAACAATTTACTCTATTTCAAAGGTTGATTATATATTCCAAAAAGAGAAGCACGATTATATATTCTTTAAGTACATCACGACTTTTCAACAATAAGATATTTTGGATACAACAAGACTTTAGAGCTTATATCCAGAGATTTCTACTGGCCACAAATGTCAAAGGATGTGAAAGACTTTGTTCAGTCATGCGACATTTGTTCAAGATCAAAAACTCCCTATCATCAACCTTATGGACTTCTTCAACCATTATCCATTCCAAAACAACCATGGTCTTCTGTTTCTATGGATATCATCATGGATCTTTCAATCTCAAGTTCTTATGATTTAATATTTGTGATAGTAGATCATTTTATCAAGATGGCACATTTTATACCATGTGTAAAAACTATCATAGGTGAAGAAATAATTAAGCTCTTTTTTGACAATATCTATTGCTATTATAGATTATCCAAGGATATTATATCGGATAAGAGAACTCATTTTGTATCAAGATTTTGATAGGATCTTTTTAAGATTCTAAAAGTGGATATAAAACTATCATCAATATTCCATCCTCAAATTGATGGATAAATGGAGCGTGTTAATCAAGTTTTGGAATAGTATTTAAGATGTACTATCAACTACCAACAAGATGATTGGACAATTCTTTTGCCATTGGTAGAGTTTGCTTATAATAACATGATACATTCTTTTACAAAATAAACACCTTTCTTTGCCAATTATGGTTATCATCCACGACTTGATATTTTTTACTTTTCAAAAGTTGATAATCTTACAACAAAAGATTTGACAAATAATTTATCAGTGCTACATGTAACAATGAAAACATAGTTAAAAGAAGCTCAAGAACAACAAAAGATGAATGCAGATGTCTATTGAAATGAACAACTATTATTCCACATGGGTAATAAGGTATGGTTACTTTGTCACAATATTAAGACTACTCGTCCTTGTGATAAGTTGGACTATCGTAGGCTTGAACCATTTCTTATTTTTGTACAAATCAATCCAGTTGCATATCATTTACACTTACGAAAGTCAATAAAAATCCATCCAGTATTCCACATATCTCTTCTTGAACTATACAAGACAGTGGACATACCAAGAAGAAGACAAGTTCGATTTCTTCCTATAGAAGTGGATAATAATGAAGAGTTCAAAGTGGAAGAAGTCTTAGATTCAAGGCAACGCTAAAATTAATTAGAATATCTTATCCATTGACATAGATATGATATTATTAAACGTACATGGGAGCCAATGAAGAAACTTGCAAATGTAACAAAGGCAGTAGAGGCTTTTTATCAATGACATTCATTAAAATCAAGATGAAAACCTTTCTTATATAAGAAACAAGATTTAGGTAAGATAATATTCTACTTTCAATCTTTCTTTATAGTTGTGACAGTGAGGAGATGGTGAACCAACAACTAGTGGATTTGACTCAAGAGCCTTTGTTTGTTGACTTATCAAACAAGACATTACGATTGTCACAACCTTTAAGACGATGCAATTGAAATGATGATCCTCAAGAATGACATGTTTTTTCTCGAATAGATGGCGAGATACAATGCATTTGGTATCACGACCTTGAAAGATACCTCTAATATTTGATAATTTTATTAGAGGTAGGAACAACTCTTGATAATTTTTTAAATATTTCATTTGAATAAAGTTATGAAGGCCTCAACAACAATCAAATAATAGGGTGGTCTTTCCACCGTAATATGGAATACTATCAATGGTTGAGAGGCCCTATCAACCATCTTCAAAGAGAAGAAAGATTTGAATATGTCGCAAATATAATTCATTGCATCATAGATTTCTTCAGCATATGATGACTGCTCTTCGTAGAACTCGTACCTAGAAGGGAGAGTAATGTCATGGATATATACATATAAGCCAGTAATTACTTGTATAAATAGGTAGAAGTAAGTAGAAGTAAATAAAAATAAATTATTTCTGTAATATCTTTTATAGAAGCTTCCTAAAAGCTTCATAGACATTGCTTTCACTTTATAGATATCTATAATTGATTTTTTGGGTTAAAAAAGTGGTCAACAAGTTGGCCATGTGCCACACATGTTGTTAACTTGAAGACCAAGCTAACTATGTGGCTCACATGTAGAAAAACTTGCCTTGTAAGTAAAGGCATGACTTCTACAAAGTCAATACATATTGGAGATCCTATAGAACATTGCCACATAATTCCTACTTAAATAATATATATAGAGACAAGAATAAAGCCTTCTTCACTCTTCTCAACTCCTTTCTTACTTCTACTATAGTTTCAAGAATCTGAATTTTTCTTGTCTTTTGCCAATAAGCCATTCCATTTCTTCTAAATATACTTACTTCATTATTTCTATTTTATCACTCTTTCTTTGATACAGATTTTATTGATTTATGCATCATCTTTTAGTTTATGTTTTTAACACATAGATGCAAATTGGTTTTTATTAAAAGGGATAAAACAAAGCATATTTATCTAAAGTATTTTCGTTATACCCATGACTTGATTATTGATCAAGCACTTATAATTAAGAAAATTGAATCTCCAAATAACCTTGCTGATTTCTTCACTAAAGCTCTCCCATTGTACAACCATCGCCAACTTACTTATAGCATTGTTATACAACGACTTACTTTTCTTAAATAAAAAAGTTAATGAATTTTTTAAATAATTAGAGAAAATGATGTTATACTCTTTTTCCTTCATCTATAGTTTTGCCCTTGAATACAATAAGGTTTTCTTAGATAGCGTTTTAATGAGGCAATAATTATTGATCTTGCAAGATTACAAAAAAATATAGATGATAATTTTATATAAATTTTATATTATGTAAATATTATGATGAGTGAGGAATAATGTTGAGAGCATTAAATATAGTCAGCACTCTCTATAATATTGAATATAGTCTATAATAAATACTATAGCTATAATATTTGGAATATAATGGAGAGAAACTGTTTATCTTCTTCACTTTTTCTTTTGTATATGTGACACAACCAGTTCAATAGATTTTGTGTGAAGCTCTCTCTCTCTTTAGAAACTCTCTTTTGTATGTATTACTTACTATTACTCTTGTGTCTTTCTAAACATTATTATTATAATTATTCAACAATTATCATAGAATAGCAAGTAAGTAAAAGATTGGATAGAATATTTTTATTTTTATTTTTTTAAACTTTAAAATTTATAAGATCTAGAATTAGCTAAAAATACTAATGCATCAAAGAGTAGAAGATTTATTTTAATTACCAAGTGTAAGATTTTAATTTGGATAGACATAGTTTAAGAAAGATATTAAGGTTGTACAAAATATAGTTTTAAAATTATTTACCTTTTATTTCTTAAAGCTCAAACTTTAGCATTAAGTTTCCATAGGAATTGATATGCACATCAAAATAAAATAAAAAAAAAATTAAATTTGATTGACATATATAAATAAATAAAACTAAAAATACTTATTAGGCCTTAGTCTTGGAAATATTTTTTCTTAGCCTACTTTACATATTTACCATAATTTGATTAGTTTATTGAAAATATAAAAAATTATGATAAAAATTTACTTTAGTTTAAGAAAGTTTAAAGATATTTATGTTAAATAGAAAAAAATTATTCAACTTCATCATTTTTTTTACGAAATTTTTCTTTTTTTATATTATAAAATTAATAAAAAGATGTTTTATAGTTTCAACTAACTTCAAGCTTTAAAAGTTGTATCTTTTCACGTTTATTTAAAGTGTGATTTATTTTTTATATTTAATAATGTAAATTATAAAAATTCTTAAGATCAAATTATTAAATTGTTAAGACATTTAATACAAGTATTTATATAAATTATATTAATAAAAAAATAATATATTTAAAATGGACAATCTACAGATGGATCCAATAGTAATTTCAAAATTCTAAAAATCCTTCTACAACCAAAAGAAAAACTCTAAAGTCCAAGTCAAAGTTATTATATTTTGCAATGAAAGAACTTATACAATAAGTTATTTATACCATTAGAATTTTATAGAACAAAAATTTGAAAGTATGTTAAATCAAAATCTAAAAATGAGAGGACAAATTTTATATAGATATCTATGTAATTCTAAATCCTAAATCTTAAGATCTAGACACCTATATATTCTAAATCCTAAATCCTATATTTTAAGATTTAGATACTTATGTAATAATAAATCTTAGAATCTAGACATCTATGTAACTTTAAATTGTAAGATCTTAATACCTATATAAAATAAAATCCTAAGATTTCAATACTCATATAACTCTAAATAATAATTCTATAAACTTTAATTTTAACAAGTGATAAAAAATTCTTATTATTGATAAAATTACTAAGACTTACTATAGCTTCAATTTTTATGGTTTTTTTCATAATAAAATATTTTAACATATAAAATCTTTTAAATCTTAATAAAAAATCATATTATTAAATAAAATTTATAATTTAAGTATTTTTATATCTAAATAATAATAAATATTTTTTTATAATAATTCTAATAATTGAAATGTATTTGAGGATTAATAATATATCAAGTCAAAATTAAAAAATTAAGATGTCAAAAAAATTAAGCACATTTATATAATTCATATACTATTGGATTTTATATATATCTTAGTAAGGCTTAATTTTATATTTCTTACAAACTTATAAACATATTATCTATTAATTTTTAATATATTTTAAAAAGTATATTTTTAAAGATGCATTGATCATTCTTTTTTACATTAGTATCAAACTTAAACACCCTCTTATATCAAATATTGTTAAAGATGTGAGGCTATTCAATTCATTTGTCAATGATGTAATACTTTAGAAATATGGCATATCAAAAATAGTCAAAGATATGAGGTTATTTAATTCATTTGGTATTGATGTCAAGCTTGAAAAATCCTTGTTATTTAAGGTAATCAAAGATATGAGATTTTCCAATGTATTTAGGAGCAAAGTCAAGCCTAAGCACCTCCTTATGAAAAATGTAGTCAAAGATGTGAGATTATCCAATTTATTTGGCAATGATGTCAAACTTGAGTTCCCACTTATATCAAAAATAGCTAAAGATTTGAGATTATTTGTCATTTGGCAATAATGCCAATCTTGAGCATCTCTCTATATTAAATATAGTTAAAGATGTGGGATTGTCAAATTTATTTGGCAATGATATCAAGCTTCATTAATAGATTTTATTAAAAGTTTTCAAAGATGGAAGATTGGTCAATTCATTTGGTAATAATGATAAGCTTAAGAACCCTATAATACTAAAGCTTTTTAAAAAAGAATAATTTCTATTGATGTTGATAATAACATTAGTTTTATATAAACTTTAAATTAAATATCTTCAAAGAAGTTATGTATCCTAATTTATTTAATAGTATTGTTAGATTTAAGAATCAATTTAAATCAAGTTCTAATAATATAGTAATTTTAAAGAATGATTTTAGAAGTTTTTCTATTAAAGAACAACTTCTCAATTATAAGACATTTAAACTTTCAAATTTTTTCAAACATCTTTGTCATGTTGCATTTGCAATGCTTTTTTTGCTATTTTTTTAATTCATATTTGTATAAAATATAAAGTATAAAATATTCTAAACTAAAAAAAATACTTTAATAATACAAGAAATACTCATAGTATCCTTACAAAAATATTTGATGCAAAATGTAGACACTAAATTTTAAAAAATACACTTCTTATTTCATTATTAATATTTTTGTATATGTTATAAAATAATCTTTCTATTCTATCTATGAATTAATATAATTAAATATATAACAATATAAATTTTAATATATATATAAAATATAAAAAAAACTTCAACTTTTAAATATTAATTTATTACATTATTATTAATATAATATATATTATTTAGATACTAGTTAAGTAAAATTACCTTGTTTAATAATCCATGAAATAGATTTATATTCAAGTTCTATATTTGTGTGTATTTATATTCTATTTTTTTTAAAAATATTTTTATCCATAGCTTATAGTTGATTATGTATTCTTATAACTCCATCTTTATTTATTTTTATCAATGATTGAAAAATTAATATATCTAAAAAAAATTCTACATCCTATTCAAATATGTATTTTTGACTATTGATTTATATTTGCAATGTTTTTTTTTTTTTTTTTTTTTTTTTCAATTCTTAATTTTTAACATGGCTTATAAAAAAATATTACTACAAAAGAAACAATATGTATCTAAAAATATTTTCTTTTCTTCTACTTTCAAATTTTCAAAGCTTTTTCTTAATGTATTTTAAATCATATAGATACAATTTTTTTCATCTCCTTCCAAGTCTCTTCTACTTTTTAACTTTTATAAAACTTGCTCCTACTATCTCAATCTCTTATTCTCTCTAAAAAAATGCTCCCATAACTTTAAGACTCAATAGTAGGTAGTTGCAAGCTCTTACAATTATTTTTTTAACTTTAATAAGTTTATTAGACAAATATTTTTGGCTACAAGAATGAGTAATAAACAACTTCATACTTATTCCTTCATCAAATTCTTTAATATTTATTACATAAAGTTTTTCACCACAATGCTTTGTTGCTTTTGAATTACAAGTTGTTGCAATCAATATGCTACTATTGCTAGGAAATATGTCATCTATTGACACAACATCTTCAATTTGACTTTGATTCTTTATGTTGTCAAAAACCAAGATGGGTTTATTCTCCAACAAGAATAATTTCAATAATTGTCCTACTTCTTTTGAATCTCTTGGATTTGATTTGACTTTAAATTACTCAAAAATATTGCAAGCATTTGTATAGTTATTACTACCACTTTCAATACATTCAATAAAGTTTGAAGCATTGTATGTGTCGTTTACATTAGTTAATATAGCCTTTGTTATTATAATCTTATATATTTCATCTATTCTAATAAGATAAAATGTATTCATTTTATTGATGTATATTTTTGTCTTATTTGTGATAAATGTGTTTCTTTGCCAAATATTTCTTTTTTAGATAAATCTACTTATAATTAAAAAATCGACTCAAAAATCAATAAAAAAATTAAAATAATATATATTTTAATCAAATCTTACTAACTTGAGACATTTATACATCATTACAGTATAGTAAAATATATATAATTATAAAATTTAATTAAAACATCTTCTCTATAGCTTTTAGTATAAATCTTACTAATGACAATCTATTATGTATATGCTAAAATTCTATATTTTGATAGTATCTTATTTTTGATGCTTCAAAATATGGTATATTTGCTATAATAATTCTTATTAAAAAAATTTGTTTTAAAAAATTCAATCTTTTACAAATACTTGCAAACTTTGGCTAACTTAAGGATTCAACCTCCAACATTCTTGAATAAATTCAATTAAGTTATTACAATTTGAAATTAAGTTAAATTAGTAACCTTTTTTAATTCTTTTTAATATCTATTTTATTTCATAAACATCATAAAATGGATCTTTTTTTTTGAAAGAATATTAGTTCTTATAACTATAAATTAATAAATATTTATTTCAAATGAAAAAATTATAATTATTTAAAATCTATTTTTTTAATAATTCTTAAGCTATATAATAAAAAATATCATAAATATAATTATTCTTTGTAGCTTTTGGATTTCTTCCAATTTCAATGTTAGACAATCTAAAGTCAACTACTTTCACAATAGTATGTCATATAATCTAATTTACAATCTTTGATTCCAAAATATTAACTAAAATATTCTTATGCTTCAAATCACAATGTCTAATGAGCATGTCATACAAGTAATACACTTTTTTTTACAATTTGATGTATAATATCTATAAAAATAAAATATATAAGATTTTTTTTTCTTCTAATACTTTTAATTTTTTTTTTGTATCAATTCCATTTTAATATACATATTTTTTTTTGTCTTTCATTCTAAAAGATTCAACACTTATATTAATATAACATTTATTGCAAAATAATATGTTATCAAGTTGGGATGGCATAAATGATAAGAATACTCACATGTCAAGTACATGAATTGAAAGAAGATGCATAAATTTGAAAAATTTGTATCAAAAGAAAAGTAAAAAAATACAAATAAAGAAATATGGATATTAAAAGGATACTAGAATGACTATTGCCAAAAAATAAGGAAACTAGGGACTTTTGAATCTAGGTTAGAAGGAAGAAAGGAATTGAGAAGAGTAAAGAAGGCTTTATTCTTACTTATATATATACTATCTACATTGGATCTATGTCGTGACGTTCTATAAGATCTCTAAAAACATGTTGACATTGTATGATATATATCTTCATATACAAGGTAAGTTTTTTATATGGGCACCATATAGTTAGCTTATTGCATAAGTTGCCAATACACATGGCATATGGTTAGCTTCTTGGCCAAGTTTCTAACCTATCAATCAACAATTAACACATATAAAATAAAAAAAAATATCTAAAAAGCTTCAAAAAAGTTTTTTTTAGAAGATATTGTGAAATTAATTTATTTTTATCTACTTCTACCTATTCATATTATCTAGATAATAATTAAAATAGATATATATTCATGACATTATCCCTCTTTCTAAGGATAAGTTCCACAAAGATTAGTGGTCATATATTAAAGAAGTCTAAGATGTAACAAATTGTATATGCTATATATTTGTTCTTTATTTCTTTTGAAGGTAATTGATAGGTCTTCCTAGCCATCAGTAATATTCTATTCTATGAAAAAAAGACCACCCTAAGATTTGATCATTGTTGAAATCATTGTAACTTCTTTCAAACAAAATATTTGTAATACCATAAGGAGTTATGCCTACCTGTTAGGGACATATTCCTTAGAACTTTCTAGAGAGAAATTTCTAGAACCTTCTAGAAAACAAGCCTCTGGAACCTTCTAGAAGAGAAGCCTCTGGAACCTTTTAGAGAGAAGTTTCTAGAAGCTTCTAGAAAGGAAGTCTCTAGAACCTTCTAGAAGAGAAGTTTCTAGAAGCTTCTAGAAAAGAAGCCTTTGGAACTTTCTAGAAGCTTCCTAGTTAATAGAAGTAGCTCGAGAAGCTTCCTAAGTAGGAGTATATATAAGGATCGAGGCTGAAGAGTTCTTCAGTCTCGACAACACATCTCTTGGAGTTTTAGCTCACCTTTCTGATATTGTTCTTGTACTCATCTGTTTAATCTAGTTCTGCCACTTCTTCTTGAACTTCTTGTTAGATTTCAAGTTTGTATTTTGTGTCCGTGGCAGTTTGTCGAGACTACACTAACTTGAGATATCAGAGCTAGTTCTTTCTTAGTAGAGTGTGGATTACCCCTCTACTTGAAGGTATACTAGCATTTTTTAGAGGTTGCAGATTACCCTCCTCTAAACTCATACTTCTTCTGTTACAATATTGGAGTCTTATTCTTCTTGGAGAGAGTGGATTACCCCTCTTCTTGAAATTCTTAAGGCGTTTTATAGGTTGTGGATTACCCTCCTATAAACCAATATTGCCTCTTATAGGGTCATTTTTGTCCTTCTTTTAGAATGGCCGGAGGTCAAGACATTAGTATGACAAAAAGTTCGGAGTCTAAGTTAGATGCTATTATGAATGCCCTCGCTACGTTATCACAAAGAACTGCAGAGATTGAAGGAGTGGTGGCAAGGCTTCATAATGATGGAGTATCTGGGATAGCACAATCTAAACTACACCAGCCTCAAATTTCGGCACTTGGAGAAACAACTTTACCTCAGGTTCGACAAGAACCACTAGTTCTACAACATAAGGAGCCTCGAGTTAGCCTTCCAGATAAGTTTGATGGAACACGTTCCAAGTTTCGAAAATTCGTCAATCAAATCAGGTTGATAACAGTTTTACAGCTCGAACGATATCCAACGGAGGAGTCACGTGTTGGGCTTGTTAGAACCTTACTTACGGTACAAGCTCTATCATGGTTTGTTCCTTTGTTTGAGAAACGATCATCCATATTAAACAACTTCGAAACCTTTTTGGAAGCATTTGCAGAAGCATTTGGTGAACACGATAAGGTTCGATGGGCTACAACAAAGATCCGGTCGCTATGACAAGGGATGCGTTCTACATCAGTCTATGCTTCGGATTTCAGGCAATTAGTATTTGACATCAATTGGAATGAAGAAGCGTTGATGAGTCAATTCTATTGAGGTTTAAGAGATAATGTGAAGGATTTGCTGTTAACTCTTTCTCATCCACGTACGCTCAATGAAGCCATTAGTCAAGCTATGAAGTACGATAATCGCCTATTCCAACGTCGCCAAGACCAACGCTCAAGACAACATACAATTTGCCATGCTCCAACTATGTCAGTGTGAATTCGCATTCAAAGGTGGAAGATATGCAAATTGATGGGATACGTATCAAATCTCTTACTATAGAAGAAAAAAAGCGACGTATGGAGGAAAATTTATGCTTGTATTGTGGTGGAGAAGGCCACAAAGTCAGAAACTGTCCCAAAAAGTAAAATCGAGGCATAGTCAAGATTAGGGGAGTATTTGTTCAGGAAAACGAGGATGCCCAGCCACAGTAGGAACCATGCGGCTGGACAATGAAATATTCCAACAACAATCAGGTTCCTTTCTTTTTGCCCAACCTGCACTTTGTTTTACAATCCCTCTGTTTATCGGCCCTCAAAAACTGAGAACCTTAGCACTACTAGACTCAAGAGCATCTGCTTGTTTTTTAGACAAAGAATTTGCAAAGCGTCATAAGATCCCTTTAGTACAAAAATCAAAACCTGTTCATATTGAGGTCATAGATGGGCGACCTTTATTGTCTGGTAGCATCACCCATGAATCAAAACCTATAGAAGTAACGTTTAAAGACCATAGTAGTCATATTATTTTTAATATTATTAGAACCCCATCAAATCCTATTATTCTTGGTCTTTCTTGGTTGGAAAAACATAATCCATTGATAGATTGGAGGTTGCGGAAGATGACTTTTCCCACAAAACCACCCAAGAAAAAACCTAGTAAAAAACCTCGAAAAAAGAAATCCTTATTCATTGGAACAAGAGCATTTATAAGATCATCTAAGGAAGGCACTCCATTTGTCATTTATGCGGCTCCAACTACCGAGGAGAAGATCTCAACAGCAAGTATACCGGAGCAATATAAAGATTTTGAAGACGTGTTTCAAAAGAAGAACGCCGACATACTACCGGAACACCGACCATATGATTGTGCCATAGACTTGCAAGAAGGAGCACAACCACCTTTTGGCCCAATCTACAATCTATCGCAAACGGAGTTGGCAGAGTTACGAAAGTACATTGACGAGAATCTAGTCAAGAACTTCATTCGTCATTCAAAATCATCAGCTGGAGCACCCATCTTATTTGTGAAGAAGAAAGATGGATCATTACGGATGTGAGTGGACTATCGAGGCCTCAACAAGGTAACAAAGAAAAATCGTTACCCATTACCCTTGATTTCTAGTCTCTTAGAACAACTTGGATATGCGAAGATCTTTACAAAAATTGATCTAAGGGGAGCTTATAATCTCGTACGAATCAAGGAAGGAGATGAGTGGGAGACAACATTCCGTACAAGGTATGGTCATTTTGAATATAATGTCATGCCTTTTGGTCTTACCAATGCTCCAATGGTTTTCCAACATATGATGAATGACATCTTTCGAGAACACCTCGATGATTTTGTTGTCATCTACTTGGACGATATTCTAATATTCTCTAAAAATGAGGAAGAGCATGAGGAGCATGTTCGTTTGGTCTTGGAGAAACTACGTAAGCGAGGACTATATGCCAAATTAGAAAAGTGTTTATTTCACCAGACGGAGATGGAATTTTTGGGATTCATTGCGACTACAGAAGGTTTGAAGATGGATCTCAAGAAAGTAGAAGCAATCATGTCTTGAGAGGTTCCGAAGACGGTTAGAGACATACAATGCTTTCTTGGTTTTGCTAACTTCTATCGGATCTTCATCAAGAATTATTCTCAAGTTGCTGCTCCTCTCACTCGATTAACATGCAAAGATAAGTTGGAATGGGGACCTTTGGCGGAGAAGGCATTTCAAGATTTGAAGACAGCATTTACTACAGCTCCAATTTTGATACATCCAAACTTTACAAAGGCCTTCTATTTAGAAACTGATGCTTCAGATTTTGCTTTCGGAGCTGTGCTTTCACAAATGAGTGAAGATAAGAAGCTCCATCTAGTTGCATTTTATTCTCGGAAGTTCTCTGCTGCTGAAATCAATTATGAGATCCACGATAAGGAACTTCTTGCTATAGTGGATTCTTTGGAAGAATGGCGTCACTTTCTTAAAGGAGCTGCACATCCAGTAACCGTATATACGGATCACAAGAATTTGGAGTATTTTATGACGGTTCGAGTTTTAAATCGGCATCAAGCTTGGTGGAATATGTCGCTATCTAGATTCGATTTTGTTATCACTTATTGACCTGGAAGACAACAAGGACTATGTGATGCTTTATCAAGGAGATCGTATCTTGCACCAAAGGCTGGAGAAGCAGCGTTTGATCAACAATGTATAACGTTATTGAAGCCAAAAAGATTTCAACTTTGTGCTACTATTGTATCATTTGATGCTGACTTCCTAAACTAGGTACGTGCTATGACCATTAAAGATTCAGTAGCCATTGATATCAAGTAACGTACCAATGATGACAAGTTCAAGATGGAGGGAGATCTTTTATACTTTGAAGAGCGATTGTACATTCCAAAAGGACTAGCACGACTCCGAGTTCTTCAATCTTGCCATGATTTTTCAGCTACGGGACATTTTGGATTCAACAAGACCTTGGAGTTTATTTCCCGAGATTTTTGGTGGCCCCAAATGTGGAAGGATGTGAAAGATTTTGTCCTCTCTTGTGACATTTGTTCAAGATCTAAGAATCCTCGGCATCGCCCTTATGGACTTCTACAGCCATTGCCAATTCCACGTCGACCATGGTCTTCAATTTCTATGGACTTCATCACGGACTTGCCATCATCAAACTCATTTGACAGCATCTTTGTCGTGGTAGATCGGCTTATGAAGATGGCACACTTTGTTCTTTGTAAGAAGACATTGTCCAGTGAAGTCACAGTAAGACTCTTTCTCGATTATGTGTATCGATATCATGGACTATCAGATGATATCATATCAGATCGAGGTACCCAGTTCGTGTCAAAGTTTTGGAGATCTCTCTTTGGGATATTGAAGGTGGATATCAAGCTTTCTTCAGCTTTTCATCCTCAAATTGATGGCCAAACGGAACGGATGAACCAAGTCTTGGAGTAGTACTTACGATGCAGCATCAACTATCAGCAAGACGATTGGACTGCATATCTACCGCTAGCTGAGTTTGCATATAACAACACCCTTCATGCGTCGACTCAACAAACACCATTCTTTTCTAACTATGGATATCATCCGAAGCTTGATTTATTGAGTCCATCAACAAATAACAATCCAGCAGCTGAAGGATTTGCGAAGCAACTATCAAAGCTTCAAACTATGTTGAAGCTTCAATTACAATCCGCTCAAGAATCCTATAAGACGTCTGCAGATAGGTTTCGGAATCAAGCACCTACTTTCAAAGTTGGAGATAAAGCCTGGCTTCTTTGACGGAATATCAAGACCAAGCGACCATGTGATAAGTTGAACTATCAAAGATTGGGACCATTTATCATCCAGAAGCAAATTAATCCAGTGGCATACCGGCTGGAGTTACCGGTTTCTATGAAGGTACATCCAGTCTTTCATGTTTCTCTGTTGGAACCTTATCGAGAGTCATCTTTTCCTAGAAGAGTGCAATGTCCGCCACCTAGTATTGAAATCGAGAACCACGAAGAATACGAGGTTGAAAAGGTATTGGATTCACGACGAAGGTGGAAAAAGTTAGAGTATCTTGTTCATTGGTGCGGCTATGACATTAATGAGTGAACGTGGGAGCCAGCTAAAAATCTTGCGAATGCGCCACAAAAGGTACAGGAGTTTCATCAACGACATCCTGATAAACCTAAATCAATTCGATGATAGCTTCTTTCTGAAGCTTGTTCTCCCAACAATATAAGAAAAGGGTAGAGCTCCAGCAAAATTTATAGTTGATGTAGTTATTTTCTCCAAGATAGATCATAGTTTGGTCTTTTGATATGGATAGCCAAGAGATAGATACTATGCCAGTCAGAGTATCGCAACCGAGTAGCTCACGAAGGCGACCCCGAGATGAAGAACTACATATACCACGATGACGACGAAGGATACCGAGTAACCGATCACTGGTGATCGTATTTGAGATCGAGCTTGCTTACGATGGTCAACCAGAAGGCGTGTTTGTAGGAAAATTTTACAATGAAGACACGGAAGTTCATGCTTGGTCAGAAGTCGAAGGTGTGGGCCACTACCGTTGGCTTCAAGGGTCGATGAACCACTTGCCTCGTGAACAACAGTTGGAGTTCATAGCAGAAGTTATGCGACAGATCTTCATTTTCTTGCATTGGTACTGATCAACAATATTGCTTCTCAGAGACCTCGAAGCTAAAGGAGGGGGTGATGTTAGGGACATATTCCTTAGAACTTTCTAGAGAGAAGTTTCTAGAACCTTCTAGAAAACAAGCCTCTGGAACCTTCTAGAAGAGAAGCCTCTGGAACCTTTTAGAGAGAAGTTTCTAGAAGCTTCTAGAAAGGAAGTCTCTGGAACCTTCTAGAAGAGAAGTTTCTAGAAGCTTCTAGAAAAGTAGCCTCTGGAACTTTCTAGAAGCTTCCTAGTTAATAGAAGTAGCTCGAAAAGCTTCCTAAGTAGGAGTATATATAGGGATCGAGGCTGAAGAGTTCTTCAATCTCGACAACACATCTCTTGGAGTTCTAGCTCACCTTTCTGGTGTTGTTCTTGTACTCATCTGTTTAATCTAGTTTTGCCACTTCTTCTTGAACTTCTTGTTAGAATTCAAGTTTGTATTTTGTGTCCGTGACACTACCTCCAATAGTATCACTAAATATCAAGAGTCTTTTTTTTAAGTTGTGATATCAAATGCATTGTAACTTGCTATCTATTGAAGGAAGAACATGTCATTTTTAAAGGTCTTCATCTCTATTATATTATCTTGAAGGTTGTGATAATTGTGTTATTTCATTCGATAAGTTAGTAAATGATAACTCTTGAATTGAATATGTCGACTGTTGGTTCTTCATCTTTTTAATGTCATAATTATATAAAAACTACAAACAACAATAAAAGAGAGAATGTAATCTTTTTTAAATTTTATTTCTTTTATAACAAAGATTTGTTATTCTTTATCTTGGTTTTAATAGATATTTTTGATGAAAAATTTTGACCTTCTCTTCTACATTTATAAGATTTTTTTTACTGATTCCCATGTGCATCCACTAATATCATATCTATACCAACGAATAAGATATTCCAACTTATTTCAATGCCGCCTTGAGTCTAGAACTTCTTCTA
Organism: Physcomitrium patens; assembly: GCF_059467195.1. Lineage (NCBI taxonomy): Eukaryota > Viridiplantae > Streptophyta > Bryopsida > Funariales > Funariaceae > Physcomitrium > Physcomitrium patens. The sequence continues at coordinate 4,576,454 of NC_143410.1, forward strand.
CTTCAAATTCTTCATTATTGTCTACTTCTATAGGAGGTGGTGAGACTTGTCTTCTTCTTGATATGTTCACAATCTTGTATGGTTTAAAAAGAGATACATAAAATATAAGATAGAACTTCATTGATTCTAGTATTGTGATGTAACACAACTAATAGGTAAAAAGGATGAAGATATTTTTTAATATAGAAGTTCTTACTTCAAATATTGTAGCAAATTATCTTAGAAGATAGATAGTAGTCCAAAAGAAAGTAAAACTAAAGATATAATTGTTACCTTTTTACAAAGTAAGCTTCTACTTACTTTGTTAGACCATAAATAAGACAAACCAAGGTAGATTAGAAAAATAAAGAATATGAACATATGTAAGAGAAAGTTCAGCGTTGATTTGAATAAAAAGCTAATTCAAAAAGACAAAATTTGATACCTTGAGAGGACCAATTAACAACTTAGGTTGAAATCAAATCCTAAGCCACAAAAATAAGTACCTATAGCAAGTCTTAGGTTCTTTGATAAATTGGAGAATAGAATTTCAAAAAAAACTTGATAAGATTTTTTTAAACATTGATTTTAAGTGATTTGAGTATATAATGACTTTGTAAGAACTTTACAAAATCAGAGTTATTTTCGGTAACTTTGGAATTTGTGAAATAAAAAAGGACTTACATTTTGGAAAATTGTATGAGATGGGTAGTAGATTTATAGTTCAAATTTTGAGGACTTATGTGGTTACTTGTTTAAAATGTATGTTGTAAGTTGAGCTTCATCTAATGGTTGAATTGAATGTTATTGAATTTCAAGTTTGTTGAGGTCTTTGAAATTGGACTTTAAAAGATAGTTAGGATTTTTAAGATCTTTAATAATCTACTAGTTGGATAAGAGTGAGGTTTATATATAATAGTGATGGACTTGATTTTCTACACATATATAAGATTTGAAAATAATTGAATTGTTTAAAAAAGAAATATTGGTACTTGAAGTTCAACATTCAGATTGAAATAAAAAACTAGCCAATATTTGAGCAAATTTTAGGATTTTTCTTCCATTTGATATGTGTAATTATCTTCATATTTTGTATGCTTGTTGCTTATTTGGTTTTTGAGAAGTATATAAATTTTTAAGCAAGATCAATGATTGGATTGTTAGGTATTGAGGTTCTAAAGTATGTTAGAATTAGTTTGAGTTGGTTAGATTTGATTAGATTTGGTTTAGGATTAAGGTATCACAAACATACATAGGTATTCTAGAAAATAGTTATATGATTAGATAGGAATAGGTAAAAATAGATAAAAGTAAGTTAATTTTATAAGATCTTTTAGATAAACTTCCTACAAGCTTTATAGATGCTGATTGACTTTACATGTATTTGTAGTTGATTAGTAGGCTAGAAACTTGGTCAGTTAATTAACCACATATCGGTAGTTTGCAAAACAAGCTAACTATGTGTCACGGACACAAAATACAGACTTGAAATCTAACAAGAAGTTCAAGAAGAAGTGGCAGAACTAGATTAAACAGATGAGTACAAGAACAACACCAGAAGGGTGAGCTAGAACTCCAAGAGATGTGTTGTCGAGACTGAAGAACCCTTCAGCCTCGACTCCTATATATACTACTGAATAGGAAGCTTCTCGAGCTACTTCCGCTAACTAGGACGCTTCTCCAACAACTTCTACTAATTAGGAAACTTCTCGAGCAACTTCCTAGAATCTATCAGAATATTTTAGAACCTTCTAAGAATATTCTAGAACCTTCTAAGAGAATCTTTAGGGAATATTCTAAGAATCTTTTAGAACCTTCTAAAGGAATCTTTAGAGAATCTTTAGTGAATATTCTAGAAGAATATTCAAAGAATCTTCCAATGTATGTCCATGACATCACCTCTTCTTCTAACTTCGAGGTCTCCGAGAAGCAATGTTGTTATCAGTCAATACCAACGCAAGAAAATGAAAATCTGTCGCATCACATCCGCTATGAATTCCAATTGTTGTTCGCGAGGCAAATGATTCATCGGCCCTTGGAGCCAACGGTAGTGACCAACACCTTCAACCTCTGACCAAGCGTGGACTTCTGTGTCTTCATTGTGAAACTGTCCTCCAAACACACCTTCTGGCTGACCGTCGTAGGCAGGCTCGACCTCAAATACAATTACTAGCGATCTGTTGCTCGATATCCTCCGACGTCGTCGTGGTGCAGGCGGTTCTTCATCTCGCGGTCGTCTTCGTGAGCTAGTCGCTTGAGATGACATAACAAGTGTAGTAACTTGACTATCCATGTCCAAAGGCTAAAATGATGAGAGCAAACTATAGTTGCTTATAAAGTTCTACACTATCGAACTATGGGTTTTGGAGGTGCCCTCCCCCCTTTTTATGCTACTTGATGAGCAAGCTTCAGCAAGAAGCTATCGTTGAATCGGCTTAAGTTTATGAGGATATCGTTGATGAAATTCTTGTACCTTTTTTGGTACATTGGCAAGATTTTCGACACGCTCCCACGTTCGTTCATTGATGTCGTATCCACTCCAATGCACTAAATACTCCAATTTTCTCCTATTACGCCGTGAATCTAGTACCTTTCCCACCTCGTATTCCTCATGGTTTTCAATTTCGATACTTGGTAGCGGACTTTGTACTCTTTGGGAAAAAGTTGATTATCGATAAGGTTCCAACAAAGACACATGAAAGACTGGATGTACCTTCATAGTAGCTGGTAACTCCAGACGATATGCCACCGGATTGATCTGCTTCTCGATAACAAATGGCCCTAATCTCCGATAGTCCAATTTGTCACATGGCCGCTTGGTCTTGATATTCCGTCGAAGAAGCCATACTTTACTTCCAACTTTAAAAGTAGGCACCTCATTTCGATATTTATCTGCAGATGCCTTGTAACTCTCTTGGGCAGATTGCAATTGAAGCTTCAACGTCGCTTGAAGCTCCGATAGTTGCTTCTCAAATCCTTCAGCTGCTGGATTGTTATTTGCTGAAGAACTCAATAAATCGAGCTTGGGGTGGTATCCGTAGTTGGAGAAGAATGGTGTTTGTTGAGTTGACGCATGAAGAGTGTTGTTGTATGCGAACTCAGCAAGCGGTAGATATGCAGTCCAATCATCTTGTTGATAGTTGATGCTGCATCGTAAATATTGCTCCAAAACTTGATTCACCCGCTCCGTTTGACCGTCAGTTTGAGGATGAAAAGCCGAAGAGAACTTAATATCCACCTTCAATATCTCAAAGAGGGACCTCCAAAACTTGGATACAAACTGAGTACCTCGATTCGACACGATATCATCTGGTAGGCCATGATAACGATATATGTTATCAAGAAAGAGTCTTGCGGTGTCTTCACTTGACGATGTTTTCTTGCAAGGCACGAAATGCGCCATCTTTGTAAATCGATCTACCACAACAAAGATGCTGTCAAATGAATTTGATGGCGATAGGTCCGTAATGAAGTCCATAGAAACTGAAGACCATGGTCGGTGCAGAATAGGCAATGGCTGGAGAAGTCCATACGGACGATGTCGAGGGATCTTGGATCTTGAACAAACATCACAAGAAAGGACAAATTCCTTCACATCCTTCCACATTTGGGACCACCAAAAATCTCGTGAAATGAGCTCCAAAGTCTTGTTGAATCCAAAATGTCCCGCAGCTGGAAAGTCATGGCGAGATTGAAGTACTCGGAGTCGAGTTGGTCCTTTCGGGATATACAACTGCTCCTCAAAATACAGAAGATCTCCTTCCACCTTAAACTTGTCATTATCGACACGTTGTTTGATGTCAAGAGCTATAGAATCCTCAATGGTCGCAGTACGTACCTCGTTGAGGAAGCCGTCATCGATAGTTGCAACAGTAGCAAAAATCCTGAATTTTTCTGGTTTCAACAATGTTGTACATTGTTGATCAAACGCTGCTTCTCCAGCCTTTGGCGCAAGATACGATCTCCTCGATAATGCGTCAGATAATCCTTGCTGTTTTCCAGGGCGGTAGGTGATAATAAAGTCAAATCGTGATAGAGACATATTCCATCGAGCTTGACGACGATTCAAAATTCGAGCTGTCATGAAGTACTCCAAATTCTTGTGGTCCGTATAAACAGTCACTGGATGTGCAGCTCCTTCGAGGAAGTGATGCCACTCTTGGAAGGCATCTACTATAGCAAACAACTCTTTGTCATGGATCTCGTAGTTGATCTCAGTAGTAGAGAACTTCCGTGAATAGAACGCAACTGGGTGAAGCTTCTTGTCTATGCCCATCTGTGAAAGCACAGCTCCCAAAGCAAAATCTGAAGCATCGGTCTCTAAATAGAAAGCCTTTGCAAAGTCAGAGTGTACCAAGATTGGAGCCGTAGTGAATGCCGTCTTAAGATCTTGAAATGCTTTTGCTGCTTGTGATCCCCATTCGAGCTTGTCTTTGCTTGTTAGAAGCGTGAGTGGTGCAACAACTTGAGAATAATTCTTGATGAAGATCCGATAGAAGTTAGCAAATCCAAGAAAACACTGAACATCTCTAACCGTCTTCGGAACTTCCCAAGATATAATTGCTTCTACCTTTTTTGGATCCATCTTCAAGCCCTCTGTAGTCGCAATGAAGCCCAAAAATTCCATCTCATTCTGGTGAAATTGACACTTCTCCAACTTGGCGTAGAGTCCTCGTTCGCGTAGTTTTTCAAGAACCAAACAAACGTGCTTCTCATGTTCTTCTTCATTCTTGGAAAATATCAAAATATCATCCAGATAGATGACAACAAAGTCATCGAGGTACTCCCGAAAGATGTCGTTCATCATATGCTGAAAGACCGCTGGAGCATTGGTAAGACCAAAAGGCATGACATTGTACTCAAAATGGCCATACCTTGTACGAAAGGCTGTCTTCCATTCATCTCCTTCTTTGATTCGCACAAGGTTGTAGGCTCCTCTTAAATCAATCTTTGTAAAAATCCTTGCACGTCCAAGTTGATCTAAGAGGCCGGAGATCAAAGGTAAGGGATAGCGATTTTTCTTGGTCACCTTGTTGAGTCCTCGGTAGTCCACGCACATCCGTAGTGAGCGATCCTTTTTCTTCACGAATAGGATTGGTGCTCCAGCTGGCGACTTTGAATGTCGAATAAAATTCTTGGCTAGATTCTCATCGATGTACTTCCGCAATTCTGCCAACTCCGTCTGCGATAGGTTGTATATTGGACCAAAAGGTGGTTGCGCTCCTTCCTCTAAGTCTATGGCGCAATCATATGGTCGATGTTCCGGCAGTATATCGGCGTTCTTCTTCTGAAACACGTCTTCAAAATCCCTATATTGCTCTGGTATATTCGATGTTGAGATATTCTCGCCGCTAGTTGGAGCTGCATAAATGACAAATGGTGCGCCTTCTTTGGACGATCTTAGGAACGCTCTCGCTCCAATAAACATGGATTTCTTCATGTAGGTTCTACCAACAGGTTTATTATTATTTTTTTCAGGAAATGTTATCCTTTGTAGCCTCCAATCAATGGACGGATTATGATCTTCTAACCAAGAAAGACCAAGGATAACAGGGCTTGATGGGGTTCTAATAATATTAAAAATAACGTGACTACTATGGTCCTTAAACACCACTTCTATAGGTTCTGATTCGTGGGTAACGTTGCCTGACAATAAGGGTCGTCCATCTGTCACCTCTACGTGAACAGGTTTGGACTTCTGTACTAAACGGATCTTGTGGCGTTTAGCAAACTCTTCATCTAAAAAACAAGTAGATGCCTCCGAATCCAATAAAGCTAAAGTTTTTTGTTTTTGAGGGCCTAAAAACAAAAGAATTGTAAAACAACGAGCAGGTTGGACAGAGAAGGAGGAACCTGATTGTTGTCGTGATATTAGATTGTCCAGCCGCACAGTTCCTACTGTGGCTGGGCGTCGTCGTTTTTTGGAATCATCGCACTTCTAGTCTTGACAGGGTGCCAATTTTGCTTCTTTGGGCAATTTCCAACCTTGTGACCTTCTCTACAGTACAAACATAACCCTTCCTCCATACGCCGTTTCTTCTCTGTTGGAGTAAGAGATCGGACACGCGTCGTGTCGATTTGCATGTCTGTTGTCTCCGAATGTGAGTTTAAGTTATTTGCAGACATAGTCACGTCGTAACGAGTCATTTGGTGTCTTGGACGTTGGTCTTGGCGACGCTGGAATAGGCGGTTGTCACACTTTACAGCTTGGCTAATAGCTTCGTTGAGCGTTTGAGGATCAGGAAGAGATAACAGCAAGTCCTTCACATCATCCTTCAAGCCCCAATAAAACTGACTCACCAACGCCTCTTCACCCCAATTAATGTCACTTGCCAATTGTCTGAAATCCGAGGCATAGACTGATGTAGAGCGAGTTCCTTGTCGTAGCGATCAGATCTTTGTTGTAGCCCATCGAACTTTATCATGCTCGCCAAATGCTTCTGCAAACGCCTCCAAGAACGTTTCAAAGTTGCTCAGGATTGGCGATCGCTTCTCGAACAAGGGAGTAAACCAAGACAGGGCTTGTGCTGTAAGCAAGGTTCCAACAAGCCTAACACGCGCTTCCTCCGTCGGATAACGTTCGGGCTGTAAAATTGTTATCAACCTGATTTGGTTGACAAAACCTCGAAACTTGGAACGAGTTCCATCAAACTTATCCGGAAGACTAACTCGAGGCTCCTTTCGTTGTAGGACTACTCGATCTTGTTGAAATGGAGGTAGAACTGCTTCTTCTGGCGCAGAAGTTTGAGGCTGATATGCTTTAGATGGCGCTATCCCAGATGCTCCATTGTTATGGAGTCCTACCATGACTCCTTCGATCTCTGTTGTCCTATGGGACAACGAGGCAAGAGCATTTATGATGGCGTCTAGTTTGGATTCCAAACTTTCAGCCATTTTAACGTCTTAACCTTCGGCTAACCTTCAGAAAGAAGAAAAAAGAGTTTTGACAAGAGGGCAATATTCGTTCAGAGGAGAGTACTCCGCAACCTCTAAAACGCCTTAAGACTCTAAGATGAGGGGTAATCCACTTTCTTCAAGAAGAATAAGGCTCCAATATTGAGAAAGAAGAGATATCAGTTTAGAGGAGGGTAATCCGCAACCTCTAAAATACTAGCACACCTTCAAGAAGAGGGGTAATCCACTCTCTAACGAGAAGGAACTAGCTCTGATACTAGTGAAAATGCAGTCTCGACAAACTGTCACGGACACAAAATACAGACTTAAAATCTAACAAGAAGTTCAAGAAGAAGTGGCAGAACTAGATTAAACAAATGAGTACAAGAACAACACCAGAAGGGTGAGCTAGAACTCCAAGAGATGTATTGTCGAGACTGAAGAACCCTTCAGCCTCGACTCCTATATATACTACTGAATAGGAAGCTTCTCGAGCTACTTCTGCTAATTAGGACGCTTCTCTAACAACTTCTACTAATTAGGAAACTTCTCGAGCAACTTCCTAGAATCTATCAGAATATTCTAGAACCTTCTAAGAATATTTTAGAACCTTCTAAGAGAATCTTTAGGGAATATTCTAAGAATCTTTTAGAACCTTCTAAAGGAATCTTTAGAGAATCTTTAGAGAATATTCTAGAAGAATATTCGAAGAATCTTCCAATGTATGTCCATGACACAATGTAGCTCAAATATAAAAAATTTGCCTTGCAAGTTATGATATGTGTCTTGTAAAGTTAATACATTTTGGGGGTCCTATAGGACATTGTCACGTAGTTCCTCGTTAAGAGTATATATCAAGGCAAGAGTGAAGACTTCTTCACTCTTGTCAACGCCTTTCTAGTCCTTAGTCTTACTTCTAAATCTTCTAGTCTTCTTATTTTTGACAATAGCCATTTTAGTTCAATATTACATCATCTTTTGAGTGACTTTTTAGTTCTCTTCAGTGATACAAGAGTATATTGAGGATTTTCTTTTGTTAAGATTCATATCCTTGATAATTTGATAAAAGTACTAACATACTATTTCTATCTTATTTTAGAAGTGAGTAGATTATTCCATTTCTATTGTTGTATTTTGAAGATTGTGAACTAGCCACCTTTAAATAAAAAATCTTATTTTCTAATACTGATTTTTTCTTTAGAGAGAGTAGATTATCCATCTTTGAGGAAATTTTTGTTAGAGATTGTAGATTATCTTCTTCTAATTTAATTTTTTGGATTTGTATGAATTGTCTATAGAAGATAACATTATGGATGATACTCCTAATGGAAGTGAAAATAGATTTGTAACTATTGTAGATCTTCATGAGTTTGTCAATATAGAGTCATAAGAATCTGAGATTGGAAGATCCATGCTAAAATCCATAGAAATAGAAGACCATAATTGTTCTAGAATGGATAATGGCTGAAGAAGTTCGTAAGGTCGATGATAAGGAGTTTTTGATCTTGAGCAAAAATCACAAGATTGTACAAAATCTTTGACTATCTTCCACATTTGTGGCCACCAAAAATCCCTAGATATTAGTTCTAAAGTTTTATTATATCCAAAATATCCTTCTGCTGGAAAGTCATGACGAGTTTGAAGAACACATAATCAAGCTTGACCTTTTGGAACATATAGGCATCCTTCAAAATATAATAGATTATTCTTAAATTCAAACTTGGAAGTATCATGGAACTTAGAGAAAGTATCCATGATATCCTCAATAAGAAGATCATAAGAAATGCTTGATTGAATTTACTTCACAAATGTTGAATCAATAGTGAATGTTGATTTTATAGCTCAAAGATGAAAATGCTCGGGCTTCAAGAGAATTGATCTTTATTGATCAAAAGATGCATCTCTTTCTTTTGGTATAAGATAACAACATCTAGAAAGAGTGTCTAATAGACCTTGTTGTTTTCCAAGTCAATAAGTGATCTTGAAATTGAATCTAGATAACGACATATTCCAATAGGCTTGACGATAATTCAAGACATATGCTGACATGAAGTACTCGAGGTTCTTATGGTCTGTATATATGGTAACTGGACTTGAGGTGCCTTTTAGACAATGATGCCATTCTTGAAATGAATCCATGATTGTAAGGAGTTCTTTATTATGGATCTCATAATTAATCTTGGTTGCTAAAAATTTTCTCCAATAGAAAGCTATTAGGTGGAGTTTGTCATCTATTGCCATTTGTGATAACATGGCACTTATAGCAAAATCTGATGCATCCGTTATTGTATTACATATTATCTTACTTGAGAATGTACTAGGCATCTAGATATACAAGATAAAATGATATATTACAAGTATCTGAGTAGTCTAATAGATTTCAACCAACTAAATACAAACTATTTTGGATTTCAATATAAAAGTTAATCCCAATACAAAGTGCTTAGAAATATTATTTTTAATAACTTTGAGATATAATAAGCAATTTTTTTTTTATTATTTTTTAGTTTTATTTATTTATTTTATTTATTTTTATTTATTATTATTATTTTTTAAAACCCTAACCCTAGACAGCGAGCTTCGACAGGCTATAATTCTCAATCTGATCATCCGATTGTTGTCAAACTTCTACAACTAGTGTCTTTACAAGTCTTCTAAATGCCCAAGAAGTTCAATCTAATCCAACTTACAGATTGCAAGAAAATATCGTAAATCCACGCTAAAGTCCCTTGACCGCCGCCTAGAAGGTTGATGACGAACTTTAACTTGCAATTTTTCCTTCTCTAGCTGTTAGTTCTCATTCAAATTTTGTGTGCAACTTCGTCTTTAAGTCCTCGACTTATCACGTTAAAATTCACCTTATTCCAGTTGGTAGATCTCTAAATATTATAAAAATCCTAAATAATTCTAATATGTCAACTTCTGATATCTCTTTATACTAATGATCAAGTATCCTCTATCCGTACCATTAGATTAACACAAATTTTTGCATGCACTTGGCATACTCAACCATCTAGATACCTCTAAAATTTCAACTACAAATATCTCTCCAATTTCACAAAACAGTCAAGAGTATTAGCTATTATTTTATCATGAAAACCCAATTCACCAATACAAACACTGACTTTCAGCAACAATTGCAAGTCCTTCCAAACCCTATGAACCCAATTTACCAATACAAACACTAACTTTGAGCAATGATTGTAAAGTCCTCCCAAATCCTATAAACCCAATTTACCAATACAAACACTAACTTTGAATAATGATTGCAAAGTCCTCCCAAATCCTATGAAACTCAATTCTACACCTGTTGAAGCTAGCTCTCCAATCCCAAAAATCCCCGATCTCCGAATGCCTCCTTTTCTTTTCTTCTCCTTTCTTTTAACTTCGTGAGGTCCTCTATTCTTCTGCTTTGGATTCCAAATTGAAACAGCAGACCGTGCTTCTAAAGAATTCGTGCCTCTAAAAGGATCTTTCCACGGAAAAGAAGGTTCCTCCCCTAAACGGCATAGAGAACAGAACAGCTTGAAATAGAACTGAAGCCTCAGTATTCGGGACCTCATTAGATTGTCCAACCGAGTCAGGACTTATACTAGATAAGAGGCCCGTAATAGCACCAACATTGAATGTCCCCGTAATTGGCTCAAATTGACCCTTCACATCAAGCTCATCCAAATGTTCAATTGGTCCTTTCTTCTTTTGCCAACTTTTGGTAAGAACGGCTCGGATTTATTCCACCCGATTTACTCAAGAATCTTGAGGACCTTAATTTATTCTCTTAGTTTTTTCTTGGCTTTGGATCTGCTGATCCCAATTATTGAAATTGAACGAAGTATTACATTGCTAATAAGTATGCCTCGACTACTTGTAATTCCAATACATACTAACACATAATTGTCACTGGCTTTAGGATTGGAACATTGACTAGCATAATGATCAATCTGTCTACAACAGAAACAACAAAGTGGTCTTCTTGTACCTCTATCAAGCATATTGGGTATCTCCACTAATATATACCTATTAGACTTATTCTATGTAGGGTTAGAAAATGATCCTGGTTGTCCCGTTGGTACGGAGGGTATTTGGTTCGATGACGCCGGTAGAACATATGTTGTTGTCACATTCAGTGGTATAGCTTACAATGGGATGACATTAACTGGCCTTTGAATATTGGCACTGGAATTGGACACTGATTTGAACATCTAAGATGACTAAATATTAATAAATCTATTTCATTTATATTTTTACCATATAGTCGTGTTACAACACGACATCATTTCCATAAAAAATACCTTAAAGAAGTCCATACAATATAAGATTGGTGCAAAAATAAACTCTTTCTTTAAAGCATTAAATGATGTTTGTGCTTCTTTATTCCACTCAAGTTTGTCTTTACAAGTCAAACGTGTAAGTGGAGCTACAACTTGAGAAAAATTCTTGATGAGGATTTGATAGTAATTAGCAAAGCCCACAAAATATTGCATATCTTATATTATTCTTAGAATCTTTTAATCTATGATAGTTTGAACTTTCTTGAGATCCATCATAAGACCTTCGTTAGAAATGATGTATCCTAAAAAGTCAACTTGAGTAGTATGGAATATACACTTTTTCAACTTGGCATATAATCTTGCATCTCTAAGTTTTTGTAACATGTGACGAACATGAAGCTCATATTCTTCTAAATTTCTTAGAGTAGATAAGAATGTCGTCTAAATAATAAACAATGGAAACATCTAAAGACTCACAAAAAATATCATTCATAAGATGTTGAAAAGTAGCTAATGCATTCATGAGTACAAAAGGCATGACATTATATTCAAAATCTCCATATCTAGTTTTAAAAGCAGTCTTCCATTCATCTCTTTGTTTGATATGAACTAAGATATATGCTCCTCGTAGATCTATTTTAGTACACATCTTTGCTTGATTGAGTTGGCCAAGAAGTATTGAAATCAAAGGCAAAGGATACCTATTTTTGATGGTGATCTTATTGAGTCTTCAATAATCTATACACATTTGTAGAGATCCATCTTTCTTCTTCACAAATAAGATAGGAGCCCCGACTGGAGATTTAGAAGAGCATATGAAATTCTTTGCCAAATTCTCATCAATGTACTCCTTTAATACAGCCAACTCATTCTGTGATAAACTATAGATTGGTCCAAATGGTGGTTGAGCTCTTTCTTATAAATCAATTGAACAATCATAAGGTCGATGCTCGAGGAGAATATCTACATTCTTCTTTTCAAAAACGTCTTGGAATTCTTGATATTGGTTAGGAATATCACTTGACATTATTTCATGATTAGAAATGGGTGTAGTATATATAACAAAAGATGATCCTTCTTTTGGAGCATGCATGAAAGCTTTTGCATCTACTAATAAAGGTTTGGACATATTGGACTTACATACTTCTATTTTACTAATGCAAACTTAGATTATACTATTAAGAAAGTTAAGGTTACGAGAAATCCAGTCTATTTGAAGGTTATATTTTTCTAGTCATGATAATCCCAAAATAACCGGATTAGAAGGAAATTTTATTACATTAAATACTACTATGTTGTTATAATCTTTAATTGCTACATCTAAAGGAATAGTTTCATGGATAAAATTTTCAAAAGACAATGAACGACCATCTATGACTTCTACATGTATGGATTTAACTTTCTTCACTAAAGGTATTTTTTGATTTTTGGCAAAATATTCGTCTATAAAACATGCTGGGGCTCCTAAATCTAACAATGCAAAGACTTTGTGATTATTAGGTCCTAAATATACTTCTATTATAAAATAAAGTGAGGAATCTAAGGAGAGAATAGGACCTTTACGAGGTGTTGCATATGATTCCAACCGCACGGTCCCTACAGTAGTTAAAGAAATTCATTTTTTGACACATTATCTTCTTTGATAATTGTGCTCCTCATTTTGTAATTGTGTTACTTCTTTGGACAATGTTGAATAATATGCTAAGCTTCTCCACAATATAAACACAACCCCTTTTTGCAACATCGAATCTTTTCCTGCTTTGTGAGACGTTTAAAATGTATCTCATCAATTTGCATTGATTCTGACTTTGATGAATATGTTTCAAAAAACTAAGAAGCTGCTGCCATTACATAACTTATTCCTCTCCAATCAAATCTTTGTTCTAAATATCTTTAAAATAAATGATTTTTACATGCAATGGCTTAAATAATAAATTATTCCAAAGCTTTTACTTTTGGCATTATTATTAACAAATCTTTGATACTATCCTTCAACCCATATTGAAATTAATTGATAAGTGCTTTGACATTCTAGTCCACGTCGCAAGTGAGGTTTTGGAATTCGACAGCATATATAGTGACTCATCGTGATCCTTGCCGTAAGGATAAAAGTTTGATCTCTGTTACTCATTTTTGATCACTTTCTCTGAATGTGGCTGTAAATACTTCTAGGAATGAATTCAAATCATAAAGGAGTCATGAATCTTTTTCCATTAAAGGTGCAAACCAAGAGAGAGCACTTCCTGATAGTAATGCGCCTATGAATCCGACTTGGATAAATCCATCAAGATATTGGAAAGGGTGCAACCTTAGATAGAGCTTGATTTATTACAAAAATCTTTGAAATTTTGATCTTGTTCCATCAAACTTCTCAGGCATACTAATCCTTGTCCATGTCATACTTATAAAAGAAAAACTCCCTGAATTTAGTTGTGATGTTGATCTATTTGCTTCTTTCAACTCCACAACTTCTTGCCGCAGACTCTAAACTTTTTTCATAAGCATAGGCATTGTACTTCTATGATTCATGTTGAAAATATGTGAGATTCCCACTCTTAGAGTATTGATAAGCTCATGAAGATGTGCCATAGTTGCAAACCTATTCTCACTTCTGTTGAGAGTAGCATCCATAAACTTTTTTTCTAATGACAACTCAAATGAATTCAAAATTTAAATTAGAGGAGGATAATCTGAAACCTCTATAAACAAATCCCACAAAGAGGAGTAATCCACTCTCTTTAAGGAAAAGATCAATGTTAAAAAATAAGTTGTTTTGTTTAAAGGTGGATAGTCCGTAACCTTCAGAACACAACAATAAAAGTGGGGTAATCCACTCACTTCTAAAACAAGTCAAAGAAAAATATGTTAGCACTTTCATCAAACTATCAAGAATATGAATCTTGAAGAAAGAGAATCCTCAATACACTCTTCTATCACTAAAAAGAATTAGAAAGTCACTCAAAAGGTGATGTAATATTAATTATAATGGTTATTGCTAAAAACAAGAAGATTAAAAAGTCTTGAAACAAGACTAAGACTAGAAAGGTATTGATAAGAGTGAAGAAGGCTTCATTCTTGCCTCCATATATACTATCTAATTAAGAGCTATGTGGCGATGTCCTATATGATCTCCAACATGTGTTGATTTTGTTAGCCACATGTCTTATCTTAGAAGGCAAGTTATCTATGTATGTGCCACATAGTTGACTTGTTCTACAAGCTATTACATGGAAATAACTTGTTCCACAAGCTATTAATATATGATTAGCTTTTTGGCCAAGTTTCTAACCTATAAATACATCTAAAGTCAAAACCCATCTTTGAAGCTTCTAGAAAGCTTTTCTAAAAGACTTTATAAAATTAGTCTATATTTACCTACTTCTACTTAATCATATAAATAACTATTGATGTAAATGTATATGTCTATGACATTATGACAATAGTCTAGATAACCAACATGGCGCTTTGCAAAATTTTTTAAAATATTGATTTGGATCATATATGGTAGTAATGGTTCATACTTATGCCACATTTTCATTAAAAGAGTTACATGGTATTAGGTTGAAGATACCTACTGTTGAAAAGCGAGTGAAAATTTTTAAAAGACAAGATAGAAAAATCAATATAGAGGATCATGCTGAAGATATCAATATTTTTAAAGAAGACAATTTTTTTATAGAAGATGGAAAAAATAGAAATGAAAGATTTAATGAGAAAACAAAGAATTAGTATGATCCTAATTATGGCATATGGTTCATTTGGTGCATGTTGGAGGATGTACAAATTAAAAGGAAAAAGATGTCATGTTGTAACACAATTATATAATAAAAATGTGACTAAAATTAATTTCTTAATTAATACTCTATTATATTAGTTCAATAAGAATTTAACTTATTTTAATAAAGCTTTTATGAAAATCTCTTAGCCTATTTTCTTGTCTTAATAGCAAGTAGATAAAAGTGAATTAATATTTTTACCTTCTAGAATATTAAAATTCTTTTACTATCTTAGAAAGGCCATAAATTGATAAAATTAGATTGTAAGAAGTAAATAATTAATATAGTTGATACTAGGATTAAATTGAGGATAGGATTGGATTAAAAAATATTTAGGATATATTAGATAGATACCCAAGAGTTGATTGTTTGTGAGATAGGATTGAAATCAGATCTTTGGCTACTAAAATGACTACCTAGGGAAAAATAAGGTTTCATTCTAAGATCAAAAATTAGAATTTGAGAGCTAGGTTAGAGCTTCTTCCAAAGATGTAAGGTTGGTTTTGGTAGGATTTGGAAAGTTAACAATTATTATTAAAAGTCAAGGTTTGTATTAGAAATTTTGGATTTATGCAATAAAATTAGGGCTAGCACTCTCAATTATTCGTAAAATTAATGTCACATCTACATTTTAAATTTTGACATTGCTTAGATAATAAGGTTTTCTAAGTGTAAGTGAAATTTTATAGTAATTCAATGGTGCGATTAGAAGATATCTAGGTTTTGGTACAAGTATATATCGGAAGTTGGTAGTTTGAGATTAGATAGGATTTCTAAGATATCTGAAGATCTTCTTGTTGGATTAAGGTGAAATTTGGCATGGTATTGAAGGACTTGAAGATCAAGTTGTAAATCAATTTTGAATCAAAGTTAATAATTGGAGAAGGAGAAATCATTGCTCAAACTTTTGCTTCATCTTTCAAGTTGGCGGCTAAGTGACATCAATGCAGTTTTTGGAGGTTTTTTTATAATCTTAAGTTGGATTGGGCTGGAGTTTCTTGAGCATATGGAAGACTTACATTGAAAATTGCATAAAAAAATTTACATTATGTAGAAGGTCAAATTAGAAGTTACAACTTGTCAAAGCTCACTGATTAGAGTTGGGGCTTACAAGAAAAAAAAGAATTGCTTAAACATGAAAGTAACAAGGTAATTGAGGTTTATGTATAAAGAAGGCTACTAAGAAGAGTGTTTTTTAGTACTTTTGAATTTGTATTTAGATTATATTATTTTCATATGGATGAAACCTATTAGAGATTCTTGAATATTTATAAAATACAACCTTACCTTCTACAATTAGATGCCTGGTGTATTTTCAAGCAAGACAATACGTAATACAACAACATATCCTTTCTAGAGCCAAATAAGACAAATGCTACCTCCTCCTATAGAAGTGGATAATAATCAAGAATTTGAAATAAAAGAAGTTTTAGACTCAAGGTAGCACCAAAATAGGTTGGAATATCTTGTTCATTGGCACAAATATGATACTAGCAAAGGCACATAGGAGCCATCAAAGAATCTTGTAAATATATCAAAGAAAGTTAAAGCCTTTTATAGATGACATCCATTAAAACTAAGATGAAGAATTGCAAAGATCCATAAAAGATGATGAATTCTCTTCTTAGAACTCGTCTCTAGAAGGGAGGATAATATCACGGACACATATAGATATTCTAATAAATAATCATATTATTAGATAGAAATAGGTAAAAATAGATAAAATTAAGTTAATTTTGTAAGACCTTTTAGATAAGCTTCCTACAAGCTTCATAGATTTTGTTAAATTTATATGTATTTTTAGTTAATTAGTAGATTAGAAACTTAGTCAACAAGTTAACCACATATTAGTAGCTTGCAAAACAAGCTAATTATATAGCTCACATATAAAAAACTTGCCTTGCAAGTTAAGATACTTGTTTTACAAAGTCAACATGTTTTAGAGGTCCTATAGGATATTGCCACATAGCTCTTAGTTAAGAGTATATATGGAGGCAAGAGTGAAGTCTTCTTCACTCTTGTCAATACCTTTCTAATCTTTAGTCTTGTTTCTAGACTTTTTAGTGTTCTTGTTTTTAGCAATAGTCATTTTAGTTGAATATTACATCACCTTTTGAGTAACTTTGTAGTTCTCTTTAGTGAATTAAGAGTGTATTGAAGATTTTCTTTCTTCAAGATTCATGTCTTTAACATAGGATTGGATTAGGGTTTAAGATTTGGTTAAGGTTTGATTAGAGTTTAGGATTGGACTAGGATGTAGGATTTGAATTAGAATTTGATTAGGATTTAGGATTTAGAGTTGAACTAGGATGTAGGATTTGAATTAGAATTTTTTTAGAATTTAGAATTTACAATTTACTTAGGATTTAGGATTTAGAATTTAAGATTTGCTTAGGATTTGATTAAGGTTTGGTTAGAATTTAGAGTTGGACTAGAATGTAGGATTTGAACTAGAATTTTTTTAAAATTTAAGATTTAGAATTTAGGATTTTCTTAGGATTTGGTTAAGGTTTAGTTAAGATTTAAGATAGAATTAGGATTAAAGATTTGATTTAAGATTTTTTTAGGATTTAGGATTTAAGATTTGTTTAGTATTTAGGATTTAATATTTGTTTAAGATTTGTTTAGGATTTAGAATTTGATCTAAGATTTGATTGAAGTCTATTAGGATTTCAAGTAGGCTTAAATTAAGACTTGATTGAGATTTATTTATGATATATTTGTGATTATTCTAATATTTTTTTACAATTTCTTAAGGATTATTTTAAGATTTATTGTGGATTCTTTTGAATTCTTTTATGATTTCTTATTATTTTTTTTATAATTTTTTTAAAGTTTCTTTTAAATTTTATTAAAGCTTGTTTAATATTATTAATATTTAATTAGAATTTATTTAATATTCTATTAGAGTTGGGATTTTATTGTTGTAATTTTCATTCTAGCTTCGATGGCAAGGTGCCGGGTGCATTCTTGAGCATACTTCTTATAATACAATACTAATAGATGTATCGATAAGCAACTAGATTGATTTGTCTACAAATAAGAAAAGATCTAAGCTTGCAATAGTTTAATTTATCATGAAAATAAGTAGCCTTGATATTATGATGAAGTAACTATATCTTATTATCTACATTGAATTATGGTTGTTTCTTTTCATTGGTATCCTCATTGATCTTTTGTTATTGTTGAGCTTCTTTTAATTGAGCCTTCATTGTTGCATATTGTATTGATAAATGATTTGTCAAATCTTCTACCACTGAATTATCAACTTTTGAAAAGTTAAAAGTATCAAGTCATAGATGATAATTATAATTTTTTAAAAAAAAAAATTGTTATATAGAAAAATATATTATATTATTATAAGCAAATTTTGCCAATGGAAAAAAGGTTGTCCAATTTTTTTATTAATAATTGATGATACACCTTAAGTATTCCTTCAAAATTTAGTTTAGAAGCTTTATTTGTCTTTCAATTTGAGGATAAAAGGTCAAAAAAAGCTTTATATTCACCTTTAGAATCTTAAAAAAGATTCATTAAAATCTTAATATAAATTTATTCCTCTTATTTAATATAATATCTTTTGATAATCCATGATATCAATAGATATTATAAAAAAAAAAACTTGATAGTTTCTTCACTTGTGATAGTTTTGTGTATGGTACAAAATATGCCATTTTGATAAGATAATCTACAATCACATATATAGAATCATACAAATCTAAGATTAAAAGATTTATAATAAAATCTATAGAAATACAAAATCATGGTTGTTTTGAAATAAGTAATAGCTAAAGAAGTCCATAAGGTTGATGATGAGGAGTATTTGACCTTGAACAAATATCACATGATTGAACAAAAAATTTTATAACCTTCTACATTTGTGGCCATCAAAAATCTTTGGATATTAGCTCCAAAGTCTTATTGTATTCAAAATGTTATAGTATTGGAAAGTCATAATGTACTTGAAGAACACGTAAATGTGCATCTCTTTTTAGAACATATAGGCGTCCTTCAAAATAAAATAGGTTGTAGAATAGATATTAATTCGTTTTTGAAAGATATTGATAAAATATATTAATAGTCCATATAATAGGAAATTCAGGAGGACGGATGAGTGATTTAGTTATTAAAAGTAGTTAATTACAGAATTACAGTTAGAATCTGGAGAATCAGGAGAAAGTATATAGGAGTTGTAGAAATTAATTAGGGTGCCAGACTGTGATAGTCATGAGCCGAGGGCCATCGCTGTGATAGTGTGAGCTAAGGTAAGCTTCGTACTACCTCTTTTTTTTTGTTTGTTATTTTCTTTGAATAAGAGGATTGAGAGTTTCTGAATATTGTGAAGTGAATTATGAAATGGAAATGTGATTGGTATTATTTGAGAAGAAGAAAGATTGAATGCTGAAATCTGATTGTAGTTCAGTAGAAAGAATGAGTCTGTGTTTGTGTAAAACACCATAATGTGAATGGCAGTTCTGTGTGAAGAATTCCAATGATTGGAATGAGGGTAATTGTATGCTGAAAGCTAAGAGGGTGCAATATTACAGTTAGAGATTATGAGGGTGAATATATTGGTGGAAATAGCAGTTATTGATATGAATGAATTGCTGTAAGGAAGAGACCGATAAGGTGAAGGAGGAGATTATAGTTTCCTTGTGTGTTCAGATATTAGAAATAGAGACGATATATTCAGGAGGTAATTGATTGTATGATCCTAACGTGAACGCTTAAGAAACTAGTCATTCTCTATCTTTCAATCTCCCTATATGGATTTATTCTCATTACATTAATTTGGAATAAGTAAAACAAGCAATCACATTTTGGCGCCACTACCGGGGAGTGATAATAGCTTTGAGTGTTAGGAATTAATTACCAAACATGTGAGAAAATTGGTAATGGAAGACGATTTCAGTAGTGTTTGAAGCAAGATTATGGTTAATAAGAACGAGAGCATTGCATCGAGTAAAATAAATCAATTGAGAGAAAGACAAGGAAGAGCGCAAGGAAGGAACTTATTTAGAGAAGAGCAAGAACGTAATCTTAAAAGGAAGCATCAACAGAATTGAATTAAATCATGGTTGCAAGCTTATCGGCACATCCGAACATATCAAGAACCAGACAGATTGTTAATTCTGCAGTCATATGTACCATTAGAAAAACTGCCAAAAACACTCACAGGAAATTTTGTTAACATTCCAGTGGAAATTTTGAGGCCGTTAACTAAAAGAGAAGGAGGCGTAGAAGAATTTGGTACTCCATTGGGTATTTTTTCACTAGGAAGTATCACTAAAACGAGCAATAGTGGCTCTTCAGATTAGTACAAATTGGTCACCAATAAAGATAACTATATTGTATTTCAAAATTTTCTACGTTTTCACCTGCAATTTAACCAATAAAATTAATTGCAGAAAATAACAGTAAATCAAGGAGCACTAAGAGCTCGAAAATTAGAATAAGAGAAAGCAGAGATTATTTTAAAATGAAATTTAGTGGAACAAGAAATTCAATGGCGTCAGGAGGACTAGCTGTTTCGATTGCAGTACAAATGGGTGCAGTAGGCAATCATATGACTAGTGTCGCACCACTACCTACTTTTCGGGGATTTTTGGGTGCGAATACCAATCAATATTTATCTCAGTTTCTTACAGCATGTGTAGCTTATAATGGCAGAACTGAAAATATTTGGTTGTGATGGTTGTCAGTGACCTTAAAAGACACGGCATTTGAATGGTACAACTGCCAACCAGTGGGTCAATTTTCAAATTGGGAAGCATTGAAAAATATATTTTTATCTCATTTTTGGCCAATTGGTTTTGAGGACCGCCTTTGAGAGAGGTTAATGAACAGCAAAATGATCCTAGGAGAGGCAGTGGAATTATACTATGGCCGAGTGGCTAATATACTCAATAAGTGGCCAAATCACCAAATGTCAGAAGCATTTATCTTATCCATATTAATCAATGGTTTGCACCCACCAGAGCTAAAAATGTTTGTAAAGGAAGCTCAAACCGTTACAGTGGATGTGTCCCTTAATAGAGCCAAGGTTTGGGAGGAATGCCATTATGATCAGTTTTTAACTGTAGGAGCCACGATGATTCCAGTTCAAGGTAGATATCAAAATCCGACTTGGAACGACTCAGTGGATAGTTATCCATGGATGTTAGAAACAGGGGCTAATTCCAATACTAATATTTAGAGACTAGTTAATGTCACTCCATTGCAAGCTATACCATCAAACGTGACAACAACGTATGCTCTATATTTTTCGTATCAACAACAAGTGTTAATTAGGATAGAGATCCCAATAATGCGATCTCTAAAAGATTCCAATCAAACCTTGTTATTGAATTTGATGAAGAAAATGGAGGAAATGGCCATCAATATGGCCAAAGATAAGGAGAAGAGGCAAAAGCCTACCAATACTAGGACCAATGTATGGTGCAGTAATTGTAAGGGCCATGGTCATTCTGTAACAGAATGCCCCTCACCCTCACAACTAATGGGTCAATGTACATTTTATAGAGGAAAGCACCTAATAGCAATTGTTGGAATTGGCAAAGACAACAACAAAAATTTAATAATCAGACCATGATCCCACCAATCCAATGGGATGTCAATCAAGTGCAAATAGAAAATACGTTTGGATGGAATAGAAATTGATTTAATCGATAAAATTGAGCATTCAATAACTTTCAAAGTTCCAATTTTAATCAAGGGTCTGCATCGAAACCCTAGAAGTACGGTAAGGAGCAGCAGAGGTATCAGCAATATGCTCTACCAATGTCATCAAACCAAGTTCCCTCAATACCAATGGAAAAACCAAGATCATTTTCTAACCCTACATGGAACAAGCCTAGTAGGTATATACCGGTGGAGGTACCCAATATGCCTGATGGGGGTGGAAGAAGACCACTTCGTTGTTTTTGTTGCAGACAGATTGATCATTATGCCAATGAATGTCTCAATTCCAAAGCCAGTAACGATTATGCGTCAGTTTGTAGAAATTACAAGCAATCGAGGCATACGTATCAACAATGTAATGCTCCGTTCAATGTCAATAATCGAAGTTAGCAGATCCAAAGCTAAGGAAAATTTGAGATGATAAATCAAGATCCTCAAGATTCACTAGTAAATCGGGTGGAATGTATCCAAGCCATTGTCGTGTTGTAACACGTCTATATGATGAAAATATAAATGAAAAAGATTTATTAATATTTAGTCACCTTGGGTGTTAGAAGCGGTGGCCAATTCCAGTACAAATACTGAGAGGCCAGGTTCAGTCACCCCATTACAATCAACTGGGGCATACTCACTAGTAACGAAATGCTCCATTTGATTCCAATAACAAGAGTCAGAAGGAAGGGAAAGGACCAATTCAACGTCAGGTGAGCCTAGTTCGAAGAGCCAATTGGATCCAATTTCAGAAGACCTCTAATCCAGGTCCTATTACGGGCCTCTTATCCAATATGAGACCTGAATTGGTCGGGCAACCCAATGTGGTCCAATTACACAGCTTCGATTCCGTTTTAGGCTGTTCCATTCTTTGTGCCATTCCAAGAATGTCCTTTCAGTAAAAGGATCTCTTAAAGATAAAAATGGGAGAGAAAGCTCCATCGACTGTTCCAATTTGGAGAGTCCAACACAGAAGAATAGGATCTTCTCAGGGTTAAAAGGAAGGATAGGTTAAGAAATGAAAAAAATGGGGAGAATCAGGATTTTTAAGAGTAGGAGAGCTAGCTTCATGCTTCAGGGGAAAAGATAGAGAATTCAAGGTTTTTTTTTCTTCATAGGATTTTGGGAAGACGGAGGCAATCGTTGCTGAAAGTCAATGTTGTATTGGTGAACTAGATTTTTTTTCCGAAAGAGAGAAAAATCTGATACTCTTGATTGTTGATGGAATGGGAGATACTTTTGTGGTTGAAATTCAAAGGTGTCTAGAAGGTTGAGTATGCTGAATGCATGCGTGGTTGTGTTAATCTAACTATACGGTGTCGTGTTGTAACACAAGTATACCGTGAAGATATAAAGAAAGGGGACTTTTATTAATGTTCGGTTACCTCGAATATTGGGAGCAACGACCAACTCCAGTGCAAATACTGAGTGGCCAGGTTCAGTCACCCCGTTACAGTCAGCCGGGGCATACTGAAATGCTCCATTCGATTCCAATAACGGGAGTCAGCAGGAAGGAAAAGGACCAATTCATACGACGGGTGAGCCTAGTTTGAAGAGCCAATTGGATCCAATTTCAAGAATCCAATCTGGGTCCTCTTATCCAATATGAGACCTGAATTGGCCGGGCAACCCAATGCAGTCTAATTACGAAAAAATCCAGGTCTTACTACGGGCCTCAGCCAGTCTGACGCGAAGGACCAATTTGATGCAATTATGGGAATATCTAGGTCTTACTACGGGCCTCTTAGCCAATCTGACGCGAGGACCAATTTGACCCAATTATGCAAACATTCAGGTTACTACAGGCATCTTACCCAATATGAGACCTGAATTCGTCGGGCGACTCAATGTGGTCCCGATTACGGTGTTTCGATTTTGTTTCAAGCTGTCTTGTTCTCTGTGCCGTTTCAGGGAACGTTGTTTTTGATAAAAATATCTCTTAAAGGTAAAAATGGGGGAGAAAGCTCTGACGGTGAGAGCCAATTTCGGATCCAAGTTCTGACGGCGAGAGCCAATTTCGGATCCAAGCTCTGACGGTTGGAGCCAATTTAGGATCCAAGACGGAAGATTGAAGAAATTCAGAATTAAGGTTAAGAAAGGAAGGGGGGGGGAGGTTTTGAAGATGGGAGAGAGCTAGCTTCATGCTTCGGGCAGGGAAAAAAGATAGAGAATTGAGTTTTTTTTCTTCATAGGGTTTTGGAAAGACTAAGGCAATCGTTGCTGAAGTCAGTGTTGTAATGGTGAATTGAGATTTTTAATGAAGTGGGTTTGATTACTCTTGACTGTTTTATGAAATCGAGTTACGTCTGTGATTGAAGAATTAAAAGAGTGTCTATAGGATTGAGTATGCGGAGTGAATGAAATTTATTGGATTAATCTAACAAGACAGTCAGTGGATACAAGATCATAAGTACAAAGCGGTATCGAAGATTAACAGTTTGGGTTGTTCGTGGTTCTTTGTAACGTCTAGAGACCTATCGGCTAGGGCAAAAAAAACTTTGACAAGCAGTCGAAGGGCATCCGTATAGATTTATGGTGTATTCTTGCAATCGTTTATATTTCAGTAGTCAAAAACTAATAGATTGCTTGACTATTGGCAAATCTCCATACTACCTTCTACAACCAGACGCCCGGCGCATTCTCGAGCAAGAAAGCACGTAATACGACAACGAATAGAGGATATCTGCTAACAGTTTAAAGAGATATTTGGAGTTGGCAAATTGGAGGTTGTTTAGGATTTCTATGATAACTGGGGACCTACCGACAGGGATAAGAGGAATATCGACGAGCGGCCAAGGGACATCGGTGCGGATTACAGCATAGCCTCACTATCTGTAAGCGGGATTGAATTGAAACTTCTTGAGCATTTGAAAGGACTTGCAGAGATACTAGCAATAGATGTTTCAAAACAAGTCGGAAGGACACATCGAGGATCACAGCTTGTCGAAGTTCACGGTATAGGATTAAAGTAATTAACGATAAAAATAAAATATAAAATATAAAATAAATAAAATAAAATAAAAATAACAAAAGAGATTGAAGTTATATAGGATCTCTAGGCGTTTTATATTGGAATTAAGCTTTTACGTTGTAATCCGATATAGATTGTATTTGGATAGTCAAGAACACGATAGACTGCTTGAGTACTAGTGAAATATCATACTACCCCCTACAGCCAAATGCCCGGCATATTCTCAAGCAAGATAGCACGTAATACGACATAAGTGGTGAACTCGACGTGAAAGCTTGAGGTGGAAGGTATTGGATTTCGTTTGATTTTATTTTTTCTTTTATTGCGAACAAAAATAAAAATTTTGAAGGATCTTTGGGAGGAGTTTCTGGTGGGGGTTCTTCTAAAGGACGAGGTATGCACATGGATCCATCTATTACTAGTATGTTTCAAGCCTTTTCATTATCAATGTAGCAACAGCAAAGCAATGATCGAAAAGAAGCTTTGGCAACCAAAGCATTGCAAGCAGTGATCAATAAAATTTGATCAATTTGATGGAAGGAATATTTCAAGGTATTTAAGATGTTATGTTTGTAAAATGGAATTTAATCGGGGTTTTGAGAAGAAAATGGTTGAATTATTTGGACTTGCCATGATATCGGAGATAAGAAACCATATTACATCGATTACGGATTGTTATAGAAATTCATGGGAGGTTTTTTTACATGCAATGATAGTTGAATATTTCTTGAAAGATGCTGATTGCATTACTAAGAAGCTATTTCTGGAAGATTTTGTGAGTTTTGGGCTTCTGCCATTTCTACCATGCAAGAAGGGAAATTACCTTGAAAAGCATTATTGAGGACTGCAGCTACAATATGAGGTGCAACAGGTTGGGAGGATCTTGTTGAGTCTCTTTCAATTCATGCATATATTGCTAAGAGCCAACATGAAGCTTTGATGGAAGAAAAGAGACGAGGAAATTTTGATGATACGAGAGAAGGAAATTCTTCTAAGAGGCAAACTCGAAGAGACAAGGCTCGGGAGGCAGCTTCACAAGAATTGCCTATAAAGGATACCTCAGCATTATTGGAAGAAAAAACAAGGAAGACAAAAGATAAGGCCAAATCAATTCCTTATAAATTACTTTCTGACATTGAAGCAGCAACAAATTTGAAAGGGGTGTTGGAAGAACATATATTAAACACTAAGGTGGAATTCACATTGAAAGAAGTTTTGGAAATTGTAAAGGAGTTTCATGATATTATCATTAACAACATTAAGCGGAAGAGGCAATTAATGGACAAAACTGGAATGAGTCATGCTATTGATGCAAGAATATATAAAGATGAAGAAGAGGTTGATATTGGTTATAAGCAACCAACAAATGAAAAGAATGGGTATAATCAACGAGTACGTTTCGAAGATTATAGTGATAAGGAAATGGAAACTTTGAGCCATTATACTCGAAAGCATTGGACAAGAGCAACTACTGAGGTATAGGTGAAAGTAGGAGATATAGAAGAACCAATTGTTGCTTTAGTCGACCATGGTTCTAAAATAAATATTATGTCTAAAGATCTTTATAAGAAGCAAAAATGGCCAATTGATATAGAACATGAATGGGCAATACGAGCAGCTAATAACACATGGGGCAAATTATATGGAGCTTATCCAGATGTCAAAATTCAGATTGGGGATGTTGCGACAGAGCAACATTTCTTTGTTCAAGCTACAACGCCTTATCCGTTGATTTTAGGACAACCTTATATTATGGCAACACAGATGGAAATAAATGTACTTGACGATGGTTTTGCTTATGCAAGGGTACATAGCGAAGATGGGAGGAAATCTGTACAATTTCTAACATTACCTCCTAACCATGAACGGAATCGAGATAGGTTGAGGGAGAAACCATTGCCAAAGATTGTTGAAGGATTTAAGGATTTAGGGGAGGTACCACTGTAAAGTGAGATTATGGAGGTACAAAAGAGGAGGTACTCTCGCCAGATGAAGGTGCCTTTGATGCGAGTTTTATTGATATTTTGAAGAATGGAAATATTATGTATAAGAAAGTTGATGATTTTAAAAGGAAAGAAAGAGAAAGATTATATAATATTGAAGGAGAATTATGCAAGTTAGATACATTGCAAGATGATGAGAGGATTTTAGGTGTTTATGAAGAAAATGGACTGGAAGATTCATTGGAATTGATTACATCTATTGGGTTAAGGGATAATGATAAGATTGTTGAGATTCATTCAAGAGAGGTTTATACCATACTTGAATCTTTTCAAGCACCAGAAGTCACTGTAGAGACGAGATATAAAACTACAGATAAGAAAGTAAAGCTTGTTGTCGGACTATTACTAGAAGATTCTAAGGAACAAATGGGAGAAGCATCAAAAGAAGCAAGTTTAAGAGATCCAATGAGTATTGGACATCATTTTACTAAAGAGACTTTTGAAGAATTGAAGATTGGTTTTGATGGTTCTTTATTGTTGGAGGAAATTACTTGCTTCAAAAAGATGTTGGCTAAACAAGGTAGATCATTTGCCTTCGAATCTTATAAAATTGGGTGTGTAGATCCGAATATTATAACACTTATGGTTATTTTGAGTATATCGCATGTACCTTGGAATCTAAGACCGATTCCAATATCGAGGACACATTTACCTAAATTGGTAGTACTATTAAAAGAAAAGATGAAGATGAAAATATTGGAACCCTCATTTGTGCCGTATTCTAGTCGATAGTTTACGGTACCTAAGAAGAATGGGTCACTATGTTTTATTCAAGATATGCAACTGGTGAATGCAGTAACTGTCAGGAATGCAGGAATTGGACCTATTGTGGATGAATTTGCTGAGGCATTTGCAGGAGGGCGATCTATTCAATGGATGACTTGTATTCAGGTTATGATCAATTTCAACTTATTGAAGGAAGTAGAAATATGAAAACGATGAGGACATCACTTGGATTGGTTAGAATGTGCACTCTTCCTCAAGGCACGAACAACTCAATTGTGCATATGATGAATGAGATGAATAAGGTATTGAGAGATTTTATTTCGGAGAAGACTATGCCTTTTCTGCATGATGTTTCTATAAAAAGGTGCAGAGAAGGAGACAAGGATGAAACTTTAGATAAGAGGGGATGTCGCAAATATGTTGTTGATCATATATAAGATTGTGAAAAGATTTTAACTTGGCTTGGAGAAGTTCATCTTACATTATCGGATATGAAGTCCATATTTGGAGTACAAGAGGTTGTGATTGTTGGACATTTATGTAGATCTTATGGAAGAAAACCAGATCCGACTAAAGTTGATGCAATTGGAAGGATGAAAGAAGATTGTGATTCTTTAACAGAGGTTCGCAGGTTTTTAGGTGCATGTGTATTTTATCAAATTTGGATCCCTCATTATGCTCACATAGCAGATCCATTATATGAATTGTTACGCAAGGGCTAACAATTTAAATGGGAAGAAAGGCATATTTAGGCAATGCAAAGTTTGAAGAAATTATTGATATCACCTCTAATATTGAAGAAGGTTGATTATAAGAACAATAAACTGGTGATTTTTACTGTGGACACTAGTCCAATTGCCATTGGATGGATTGTGGGTCAAGATGATTCAAGTGAGAATAGATTTGCAATTCGATTTGGAGCTAAAGTTTTAAGTATTCGTCAGCGTGCATATTTGCAAGTCAAAAGAGAACTTTGGGGAGTTGTTTCAACTATGAAAGCTGAAAAGGACTATTTAATTGGGGCAGTAGTAGTAATTGAAACAGATTGCTTGCCATTGCTTGGAATGATTACTAACTGTTCAACGCCAGATATTGCAATGTTGAGATGGATTGCTTATATTAAATCACTAAATCCAAAATTTAAGCATGTTACTAGGAAGGACAATTTAGTAGCAGTCATGCTATCTCGAGTAAGATACGAGAGGGAAGACGAAATGGTTGAAGACATTGATGACATCGGATTGAAATTCTATTCAATATCAAATCTCAACTGAGAAGACAAGCTATTTCTTGAAGAATCTTATGAAGGAGAATTATTGGATATTGATCATTAATTGAATACCTTGACTAAGCGAGAGAATTGGTCTACAGAAAAATTCAAACAAATAAGTAAAAAAGCATATGGATTTTTACTTCGAGATGGATTCTTATGGAAGAGACGGAAGAAAGGAATTGGGATGCCATGACGAGTGATAGGCAAAAGGGAAGAAAAACTAAAATTATTAAAAGAGTTTTATGATAGTTTATGGGCAGGGCATAGAAAAATCTGGACTACTTTTGCTAAACTCAAGGAACGATATTGGTAGAAAAATATGTATTGAGATGTTTTTTCATTTGTAGAGTCATGTAAAATCTGTCAATCGTATTTTAATATCCGACATCGAGATGGTATTCATCCTACGTATCCTCTAGCTATTCATTTTAAATGGATTGTTGATTTGGTTATTATGCCAGTTGAGTTATGGCAGATGAGATATTTGGTCTTAGCTCGTGAAGATTTATCAAATCAAGTAGAAGGAAGAGCATTGAGGACAAAATCTACAGAGGGGATTTGTAGATTTTTGCTTGAAGATTTCATTTGTCACTACAGATGCATAGGAAAAATCACTACAGATCATGGAGAATTAAATACACAAGAAGCTCGTAAGTTCTTTGAAAGATGTAGGGTTAAACTATCACTGACTATTGCTTATAATCTGGAAGGGAATGTAAAAAGCGAACGTGATCACCCACCGATTGTGAAAGCATTAGTTAAAGCTTGTAATGGGAAAGTTAGAGAGTGGCCATGGCTTTTGTCATTTACATTATGGGTTGATCGAACAACACATAGTTTGGTGAGAGGATATATGCCACTAGAACTTATGACAGGTCGAAAATCAATTATGTCGATTGAAAAAAGGGTACTTACTTGGAGTATACTACCATGGAAAGATGGATTGATAAGAGAAGAACTTCTGGCTATTAGGATTCGACAATTGGACTAAAGATTGGAAGATAAGCAAATAGCATTGGAAAGGTTAAAAAGAGCAAGGTTACAAAACAAGGCGCGATTCGATAAGCAACATCGATTGAGACCTAAAGCAATTGAAGAAGGTGATTGGGTACTTGTTTATGATAGTAGTCTGGACAACCAATATAGCACTTTACGGAAGTTTTCAAAACGTTGGTTTGGACCATATGTAGTAATAACTGTTCATGATAATGTGACTTATTCATTGCAAGAGTTAGATGGCACAAGGTTAAAAATACCAATTGTAGGTAAGAGAGTGAAATT
The DNA here is from genome assembly GCF_059467195.1 of Physcomitrium patens. Classification (NCBI taxonomy): domain Eukaryota; kingdom Viridiplantae; phylum Streptophyta; class Bryopsida; order Funariales; family Funariaceae; genus Physcomitrium; species Physcomitrium patens. The sequence goes on from NC_143410.1 coordinate 4,606,300, forward strand.
GTTTAAACAAAGAAATATAGAAATAAATATAAAAGATCTTAATGAAGACATAGATATTCCGCAGTGAGAAGATGAAATTGATTTGGATAGCAAAGATGGTGGAGATGGACTAGACAAAGATTTGAAGAATATATTATGAATCAAACGGCAACTAGATTAATTGGTGCATACCGGAGGATGCATAGGTTCAAAGGAGATAGATGTCGTATTGTAACACGTCTATATGATGAAAATATAAATGAAGAAAATTTATTAATATTTAGTCACCTTGGATGTTAGAAGCAGTGGCCAATTCCAGTACAAATACTGAAAGGCCAGGTTCAGTCACCCCATTACAGTCAGTCGGGGCATACTCACTAGTAACAAAATGCTTTGTTTGATTCCAATAACAAGAGTCAGCAGGAAAAAAAATGACCAATTCAACGTCGGGTGAGTCTGGTTCGAAGAGCCAATTCCATCCAATTTCAGAAGACTTCTAATCCAGGTCCTATTATGGGCCTCTTATCCAATATAAGACGTGACTTGGTCGGGCAATCTAATGCGGTCCAATTACGGGGCTTCGATTTTGTTTCAGGCTGTTCCGTTCTTTGTGCTGTTCCAAGAACGTCCTTTCGGTAAAAGGATCTCTTAAAGGCAAAAATGGGGGGGAGAAAGCTCCATCGGCTGTTCCAATTCAGGGAGTCTAAGGCAGAAGAATAGGATCTTCTTAGGGTTAAAGGGGAGGATATGTTAAGAAATGAAAAAAGGAGGGAGAATCAGGATTTTTAAGGGTAGAAGAGCTAGCTTCATGCTTCAAGGGAAAAGATAGAGAATTCGAGGTTTTTTTTTCTTCATAGGGTTTTGGGAAGACGGAGGCAATCGTTGCTGAAAGTCAATGTTGTATTAGTGTATTGGATTTTTCTTTCGAAAGAGAGAAAAATCTAGTACTCTTGATTGTTGATAGAATGAGAGAAACTTTTGTGGTTGAAATTCAAAGTTGTCTAGAAGGTTGAGTATGCTAAATGCATGCGTGGTTGTGTTAATCTAACTATACGAATAGAGGATATCTGCCAATAGTTTAAAGAGGTATTGGAAGTTGGCAAATTGGAGGTTGTTTAGGATTTCTATGATAACTTGGGACCTACCAACAGGGATAAGAAGAATATTGGCGAACGGCCAAGGGACATCGGTGCGGATTACAGCATAGCCTCACAATCTGTAAGCGGGATTGAATTGGAACTTCTTGAGCATTTGAAAGGACTTGCAGAGATACTAGCAATAGATGTTTCAAAACAAGTCGGAAGGACACATCGAGGATCACAGCTTGTCGAAGTTCACGGTATAGGATTAAAGTAATTAACGATAAAAATAAAATATAAAATATAAAATAAATAAAATAAAATAAAAATAACAAAAGAGATTGAAGTTATATAGGGTCTCTAGGCGTTTTATATTGGAATTAAGCTTTTACATTGGAATCCGATATAGATTGTATTTAGATAGTTAAGAACACGAGAGATTGCTTGAGTACTAGCGAAACACCATACTACCTCCTACAGCCAGACGCCCGGCATGTTCTTAAGCAAGATAGCATGTAATACGGTACTGTTCTTATCCAGAGTCATCAAAAGAAAAAAAGATCAATTCAACATTTGGGTAATCTTCATGCGAAAGACCAATTTGACCCAATTAGGGAACCATCCAATCCAGGTTTTATTACGGGCTTCGTACCCAGTATGAAACCTGTCTCGGTGGCACAATCCAATGAGGTCCCAATTACAGAGGCTTTAGTTCCATTTCAAGCAGGTTCGAACTCTATGCAGTTTCGAGAAACGTCCTATCCGTTGAAAGATCCTCTTGGGGGTGGGAATTCTAAGGAAGCCCCGGCTGTTGTTCCAATTTTGAGTCCAGGCCGGAAGAATATCTTACCTCACGAAGTTAAATTCAAACCAATGAAATGCAAGAGAGCATTGAAAATTACTCTCAATATGGAACTCTATGATATTTTGAAGGATTTGGATGTTATTTAGCCTTCAATTACAATGAAGCAACTTTTGGCTGTAGTACTAAAATATTGATCTACATTGAATTCAGCACTAATACAATGAAGATCCCATACTAAAGAAATTCATGAAGTTACCTTAAATCCAGATCTGAGAGCACCAACAATCGATGTATCAATCGATGGCATTTTAATTCCAAGGGTACAAGCCGATGGTGGCTCCAGTGTGAATTTAATTAACACGGATACATTGGAGGACTTGGATCTAAAGCAATTGCTACCTATGACATTGGTCTTGCGAATGGTAGATCATAGTCAGGTAAAGCCAATAGAAATCTTATGCAATATTGCCACTATAATCGTAGAATTGACATACAAAATCGATTATATTGTATTTCTATTACAGAGTTCTATGTTATCGTATCCCATTTTATTGAGTAGACCTTGGCTTTATCAAGCCAAAGCTAAGAACAATTGGGGCCAAGGCACATTGACAATTGGAAAAGGCCATGACCAGATTGTTCTATAGATGTATCTGATACAATATCATGGAGAATCTCAATTACCAGAATCACAGTTTACATCAGATAACGAGAGTCAATCGTTTGAGGAAGATGCCGATGCTATAGGTTCATCGCAATTTGGGGTAGGACAAAACACTTCAACAGCAAAGGCAGGACTCTACCAATATAGAGGTCCTGGTGAATATTTATTGCATCAGGAGGATGTGACTAACTCAGATCATGCTATTGCCGAATGGATGAACAATTCTACAATGAATAGAGTCAGTACATTGGAACCAGATTTGGATGGTTTTCATATGTCAAATAATACCAGATATTCAGATCAGGAGAAGACAATTAAATCAGAGGTTGTTGAAGACCCTGTGTGTCAATCTATTAACCTGGGCACTAACGAAACACCACAGCTAATTAAAATATATGTCGGTATTATAAGTAGAGAATTAGATGCTTGAAAATAGTTTTTCGTCCATCACAAATCTGCCTTTGCATGGTCGTATGCAGATTTGAAAGGGATTCCCATTGACGTGTGTAAGCACCAGATTATTTTGGATGAGGGTGTTACGCCAGTTCGTCAGAGACAACACCGACTTAGCCCAAAATATTCCCTTTTAGTGACAAAAGAATTGGATAAACTTCTCAACGTGGATTTTATTTATCATGTTCCGCATAGTGCATGGGTGTCGCTAATTGTGATGGTATTGAAGAAGAATAGAAAAATCTGAATTTGTCAAGATTTCTGAAAACTTAATGAGGCCACCAAGAAAGATTACTTCCCATTACCTTTCACGGACACTATGGATAACATGTTGTCGTTATCATCACTAGGTAAAAGAATAGAAGTGGGGCACCAGTTAAAGTCATTCTGTTGCATTGTTTTGGATTGGCTGGAGTGCCATTTTTTTATATTTCTTATGTTTTTGAGAGTAGTAGTTCTAATTAAGAGTTAACAGTGAGGAGCCAGTCACAAGTGTCGATTGAAGATATTCCAGAATAGATGAGTCAGTAGCAATAATTGGAACTTTGAGATGTCTAGATCTTGAAACTGGATGCTCAAGTCCGTGTACTGGGTGAGTATAATGAAGATCTATTAAATCAATTGAGGAAGGAGTGGATAGACTAGATGAAGAAGAAGAAGATTTGCAGTGGGAACCGGAATCGGTGGAACCAATAACAAATACTACGGCAATTGATTAATTAAATAGTCTAGAGGGATCACAATTTTTGTAGAGTTTTGTTAGATAATTTTTAGATATGTATCAATTGAGTATTTGCAAGGATGCTGTACAGATAGGAGTGGAGCTATGTAGAATAGATATTAATTCGTTTTTGAAAGATATTAATAAAATATATTAATAGTCCATATAATAGGAAATTCAAGAGGATGGATGAGTGATTTAGTTATTAAAAGTGGTTAATTACAGAATTACGGTTAGAATCAGGAGAATTAAGGGAAAGTATATGTTAGGAATATAGTCCTTAGAACCTTCTAGAGACAAGTTTCTAGAACCTTCTAGAAGCAAGTCTCTGGAACCTTCTAGAAGCTTCTTAGTTGATAGAAATTGTTTGAGAAGCTTCCTAGTTGGTAGAAGATGTTAGGAACATAGTCCTTAGAACCTTCTAGAGATAAATTTTTAGAACCTTTTAGAAGCATCCTAGTTAGTAGAAGTTGCTTGAGAAGCTTCCTAAATATGAGTATATATTAGAATCGAGGCTGAAGAGTTCTTCAGTCTTGACAATACATCTCTCGGAGCTCTACTTCACTTCTCTGATGTTGTTCTTATATTCATCTGATTAATCTAGTTCTTGCCAGTTCTTCTTAAACTTCTTGTTAGATCTCGAACCTGTATTTCTGTGTCCATGAGAGTTTGTCAAGATTGCACTCACCTCAGATATCAAAGCTAGTTTCGTCCTCGTTAGATTGTGGATTACCCCTCTGCTTGAAGGTGTACTAGCATTTTAGAGATTGCGGATTACCCTCCTCTAAACTGATATTTCTTTTGTTACAATATTGGAGTCTTATTCTTCTTGGAGAGAGTAGATTATCCCTTTTCTTGAAGCTCTTAAGGCATTTTAGAGGTTGCGGAGTACCCTCCTCTAAACCAATATTGTCTTCTTGTAGAGTCATTTTTGTCCTTCTTTTAGAATGGCCGGAGGCCAAGACATTAGTATGACAAAAAGTTTAGGGTCCAAGTTGGATGCTATCATGAATGTCCTTGCTACGTTATTGCAAAGAACTACAGAGATTGAAGGAGTCGTGGTAAGGCTTCATAATGATAGAATATTTGGGGTGGCACAATCTAGGTTGTACCAGCCTCAAACTTCTGCACGTGGAAAAGCAACTTTGCCTCAGGTTCGACAAGCACCACTGGTTCTACAACATAAGGAGCCTCGAGTTAGCCTTTCGGACAAGTTCAATGGTATGCGTTCCAAGTTTCGAGGATTCGTCAATCAAATCAGGTTGATAACAGTTTTACAGCCCGAATGCTATCCAACGGAGGAGTCAAGTATTGGGCTTGTTGGAACCTTACTTACAAGGCAAGTTCTATCATGGTTTGCTCCTTTGTTTGAAAAACGATCATCCATATTAAATAACTTTGAAACCTTTTTGGAGGCATTTGCAAAAGCATTTGGTGAACACGACAAGGTTCGATGGGCTACGACAAAGATCCAGTTGCTACGACAAAGGATGCTCTCTACATCAGTCTATCCATTGGATTTCAGGCAATTAGCATGCGACATCAATTGGGATGAAGAAGTATTGATGAGTCAATTCTATTGGAATTTAAGGGATGATGTGAAGGATTTGTTGTTAACTCTTCCTGATCCGTGAATGCTCAACAAAGCTATTAGCCAAGCTATGAAGTGCGATAATCACCTATTCCAACGTCACCAAGATCAACACTCAAAACAACATACGGTTTGTCATGCCCCAACTATGTCGGCAAACAGCGTGAATTCACATTCAGAGGTAGAAGACATACAAATTGATGTAGTACGTGTCAAATTCGTTACTCTAGAAGAAAAAAAGTGGGGTATGGAGGAAGGTCTATGCTGGTATTACGGTGAAGAAGGCCACAAAGTTGGAAACTGCCCCAAGAAGCAAAATCGACACACTGTCAGGACCAGGGGCACATTTGTTCAGGAAAAAGAGGATGCCCAGCTACAATAGGAACCGTGCGGCTGGACAGTGAAATATCGCAACAACAACCAAGTTCCTTTCTTTCCACTCAACTTGCCCTTTGTTTTATAATTCTTTTGTTTATTGGCCCTCAAAAATTGAGAACCTTAGCATTATTAGATTTAAGAGCATCTGCTTGTTTTTTAGATGAAGAATTTGCGAAGCATCATAAGATCCCTTTAGTACAAAAATCCAAACCTGTTCACGTGGAGGTCATAGATGGGCGACCTTTATTATCTGGTAGTGTCACCCAAGAATCAGAACCTATAGAAGTGACGTTTAAGGACCATAGTAGTCATATTATTTTTAATATTATTAGAATTCCATCAAATTCTATTATTCTTGGTCTTTCTTGGTTGGAAAAGCATAACCCATCCATAGATTGGAGGTTGTGAAAGATGACCTTTCCCACAAAACCACCCAAGAACAAGCCTAATAGAAAACCCCGAATAGAGAAATTCTTATTCATTGGAGCAAGAACGTTTGTAAGATTGTCCAAGGAAGGCACACCATTTGTCATTTATGCGGCTCCAACTACAAAGGAGAGGATCTCAACAACAAGTATACTGAAGCAATATAAGGATTTTAAAGACGTGTTTCAAAAGAAGAATGCCGACATGCTACCGGAACATCGACCATATGATTGCACCATAGACTTATAGGAAGGAATATAACCACCTTTTGGCCCAATCTACAATCTATCGCACATGGAGTTGGCAGAGTTGCAGAAGTACATCGACGAGAATCTAGCCAAGAACTTCATCTGTCATTCAAAATCGTCAACTAGGGCACCCATCTTATTTATGAAGAAGAAAGATGGTTCATTGCGGATGTGCATGGACTATCGAGGCGTCAAGAAGGTAACAAAGAAGAATCGTTACCCATTACCTTTGATTTCTAGTCTCTTAGAACAACTTGGCCATATAAGGATCTTTACAAAAATTGATCTGAGGGGAGCTTACAACCTCGTATGAATCAAGGAAGGAGATGAGTAGAAGACAGCGTTCAGTACAAGGTATGGCCATTTTGAGTATAATGTCATGCCCTTTGGTCTTACCAATGTTCCAACGGTCTTCCAACATATGATGAATGATATTTTTCAAGAGCATCTTGACGATTTTGTTGTCATCTACTTAGATGATATTCTGATATTCTCCAAAAATGAGGAAGAGCCTGAAAAGTACATTCGTTTGGTCTTGGAGAAACTATGTGAGCGAGGACTATATGCCAAATTGGAAAAGTGTTTATTTCACCAAATGGAGATGGAGTTTTTGGAATTCGTTGCGACTACGAAAGGCTTGAAGATGGACCCCAAGAAGGTGGAAGCAATCGTGTCCTGAGAGGTTCTGAAGATGGTTAGAGACGTACAATGCTTTCTTGATTTTGTTAACTTCTATTAGATCTTCATCAAGAATTACTCTCAAGTTGCTGCTCCTCTCACTCAGTTGACATGCAAAGATAAGCTGGAATGGAGACCTCTAGCAGAAAAGGCGTTTTAAGACCTGAAGACAACATTTACTATGGCTCCAAACTTGATACATCGAGACTTTACAAAGGCCTTCTATTTAGAAACTGATGCTTAGGATTTTGCTTTGGGAGCTATACTTTCACAAATGGGACAAGACAAGAAGCTCCATGTGGTTGCATTCTATTCTCGAAAGTTCTCTGCTGCTGAAATCAATTATGAGATCCACGATAAGGAACTTCTTGCTATAGTGGATTCTTTCCAAGAATAACATCACTTTCTTAAAAGAACTGCACACCCAATGATCGTATACATGGATCACAAGAATTTGGAGTATTTCATGTCAGCTCGAGTTTTAAATCGACATCAAGCTTCGTGGAATATGTCGCTATCTAAGTTCAATTTTGTTATCACTTATCGACCTGAAAAGCAGCAAGGACTATCCGATGCCTTATTGAGGAGATTGTATCTTGTACCAAAGGCTGGAGAAGTAGCATTTGATCAACAATATATGATGTTGTTGAAGCCAGAGTAATTTTGGCTTTGTGCTACTATTGTGCCAATTGATGCTGACTTCCTGAACCAGGTATGTGTCGTGACCATTGAAGATTCAGTAGCCATTGATATCAAGTAACGTGCCAATGACAACAAGTTCAAGGTAGAGGGAGATCTTTTATACTTTGAAGAGTGGTTGTATATTCCAAAAGGACTAGCATGACTCCGAGTTCTTCAATCTTGCCACAATTTTTCAACTACGAGATATTTTGGATTCAACAAGACCTTGGAGCTTATTTCTCGAGATTTTTGGTGGCCCCAAATGTGGAAGGATGTGAAAGATTTTATCCTCTCTTACGACATCTATTCAAGATCCAAGAATCCTCGGCATCACCCTTATAGACTTCTACAGCCATTGCTGATTCCTCATCGACCATGGTCTTCAGTTTCTATGGACTTCATCACGGACCTGCCATCATCAAACTCATTTGATAGCATCTTTGTCGTGGTAGATCAGCTTACAAAGATGGCGCACTTTATTCCTTGTAAAAAGACATCATCTAGTGAAGTCACAGCTAAGCTCTTTCTTAATAATGTGTATCGATATCATGGACTACCAGATGATATCGTATCAGATCGAGGAACCCAGTTCATGTCAAAGTTTTGGAGATCTCTCTTTGAGACATTGAAGGTGGATATCAAGTTTTCTTCGACTTTTCATCCTCAAACTCATGACCAAACGGAACATGTGAACTAAGTCTTGAAACAATACTTACGATGCAGCATCAATTATTAACAAGATGATTAGACTGCATATCTGTCGCTTGCCGAGTTTTCATATAACAATACCCTCCATGTGTCGACTCAATACACACCATTCTTTTCTAACTATGGGTATCATCCAAAGCTTGATTTATTGAGTCCGTCAACAAATAACAATCCAACAGCTGAAGGATTTGCAAAGCAATTATCAGAGCTTCAAACTACGTTGAAGCTTCAATTACAATCCGCTTAAGAATCCTATAAGATGTTTGCAAATAGATTTTGGAATCAAGCACCTAGTTTCAAAATTGGAGATAAAGCATGGCTTCTTCGTCAGAATATCAAGACCAAGCGACCATGTGATAAGTTGGACTATCAAAGATTGGAACCATTTATCATCCAGAAGCAAATCAAACCAGTGACATACCATCTAGAATTACCGGCTTCTATGAAGGTACATCCAATCTTTCATGTTTCTCTGTTGGAGCCTTATCGAGAGTTGTCTTTTTTTGGAAGAGTGCAATATCTGCCACCTAGTATTGAAATCGAGAACCACGAGGAATACGAGGTTGAAAAGGTGCTAGATTTATGGCAAAGATGAGGTAAGTTGGAGTATCTTATTCATTGGTGTGGCTACGACATTAATGAGCAAACATGGGAGCCAGCTAAAAATCTCGCCAATACGTCACAAAAAGTACAAGAGTTTCATCAACAACATCTTCATGAACCTAAGTCGGTTCGATGATAGCTTCTTTCTGAAGCTTGCTCACCCAAGAATATAAGAAAGGGGGAGAGCACCACCAGAATCCGTAGTTGATGTAGTTATTTTCTTCAAGGTAAAATAGAATTTTTTCAGTAGCCATAGTTTGGTCTTCTGATATGAATAGGCAATAGATAGATACTATACCAGTCAGATTATTTCAACCGACTAGCTCACAAAGGTGACCCCGAGATAAAGAACTGCCTACACCATGACGATGACGGAGGATATCGAGTAACCGATCACTGGTGATTGTATTTGAGATCGAGCCTGCTTACGATGGTGAGCCAGAAGGCATGTTTGCAGGACAATTTCACAATGAGGACACGAAAGTTCATGCTTGGTCAGAAGTCGAAGATGTGGGCTACTAAAGTTGGCTTCAAGGGCCGATGAACCACTTGCCTCGTGAACAACAGTTGGAGTTCATAGCAGACGTTATGCGACAAATCTTCATTTTCTTGCATTGGTACTGATTAACAACAACATTCCTTCTTAGAGACCTCGAAGCTAAAGAAAGGGGTGATGTTAGGGACATAGTCCTTAGAACCTTTTAGAGACAAGTTTCTAGAACCTTCTAGAAACAAGTCTCTAGAACCTTCTAGAAGCTTCTTAGTTGATGGAAGTTGTTTGAGAAGCTTCTTAGTTGGTAGAAGATATTAGGGACATAGTCCTTAGAACCTTCTAGAGATAAGTTTCTAGAACCTTCTAGAAGTAAGTCTCTCGAACCTTCTAAAAGCTTCTTAATTGGTAGAAATTACTTGAGAAGCTTCCTAAATAGGAGTATATATTGGAATCGAGGCTGAAGAGTTCTTCAGTCTCAACAACACATCTCTTGGAGCTCTAGCTCACCTCTTTGGTGTTGTTCTTGTATTCATCTGATTAATCTAGTTCTTACCAGTTCTTCTTGAACTTCTTGTTAGATCTCGAGCCTGTATTTTTGTGTCTGTGATAATATATAGGAGTTGTAGAAGTTAATTAGGGTGTCAGACTGTGATAGTTATGAGCCGAGGGCCATCGCTGTGATAGTGTGAGCTGGGGTAAGCTTCATGCTACCTCATTTCTTTTGTTTGTTATTTTCTTTGAATAAGAGGATTGAGAGTTTTTGAATATTGTGAAGTGAATTATGGAATAGAAATGTGATTGGTATTATTTGAAAAGAAGAAAGATTGAATACTGAAATCTGATTGTAGTTCAGTAGAGAGAATGAGTCTGTGTTTGTGTGAAACACCGTAATGTGAATGGCAATTCTGTGTGAAGAATTCCAGTGATTGAAATGAAGGTAATTGTGTGTTGAAAGTTAAGAAGGTGCAGTATTATAGTTGGAGATTATAAGGGTGAATATATTGGTGGAAATAGCAGTTATTGGTATGATTGAATTGCTGTAAGGAAGAGACCGATAAGGTGAAGGAGGAGATTATAGTTTCATTGTATGTTCAGATATTAGAAATAGAGACGATACATTCAGGAGGTAATTGATTGTATGACTCTAATGTCAACGCTTAAGCAACTAGTCATTCCCCATATTCAAATCCCCCTATATGAGTTTATTCTCATTAGATTAATTTGGAATAAGTAAAACGAGTAATCATAGTTGTTCTTAAACTTGAATTTAGAATTATCACAAGACTTAGAAGAAGTATTCTTAATGTCATGAATAAGAGAGTTAGAGGATATACTTGATTGAATTTGCTTAAATAAAATTGAATCAATAGTCAATGTTGTTTTCACTACTCAAAGATGAAATTATTCTAGCTTCAATAAAATTATCCTTTGTTGATCAAAATCTACATCTCCTTCTTTTGGTGTAAGATAAAAACATCTAAGAAGAGTATCTAACAAACCTTGTTATTTTCTTGATAGATAAGTCATATTAAACTCGAATCTTGACAAAAACATGCTCCAACAGGCTTATCAAGGATTCAAAATATATGCTAATATGAAATACTTGAGGTTCTTATGATCTGTATATATGATGATTGAATTAGAAGTGCCTTCTAGATAATGATGCTATTCTTGAAAAAAAATCTTTGATTATAAGAAGTTCTTTGTTGTGGATCTTATAGTTAATCTTGACTGTTGAAAATTTCTTGGAATAAAAAGCTATAAGGTAGAACTTGTTATCTTCTCTTATTTGTGACAAAACAACATCCATAAAAAAATTTGATACATCTGTTTTTATAAAAAAAAAAAAATTGAAAAGTCAACATAATATAAGATTGATACAAAAATAAATATTGACTTCAAGGCTTCAAAAGATGTTTCAGCTTCTTTTCTCTAATTAAGTTTGACTTTGCATATAAGATATATAAGAGGAGTTGCAACTTGAAAAAAAAAATTGATGAAGATCCAATAGTAATTAGCAAAGTCTAAAAAACATAGCACATTTCTTACTATTCTTAGAATCTTTTGATCTATTATGGTTTGAATCTTCTTCGGATCCATCATAAGTCCTTCGTTGGAAATGATATATCTTACAAAGTCAACATGAATAGTGAAGAATATACACTTTTCTAACTTGGCGTTGTCGTGTTGTAACACGAGTATACTGTGAAAATATAAAGAAAGAGGACTTTTATTAATGTTCAGTTATCTTGAATATTAGGAGCAACGACCAATTCCAGTGCAAATACTGAGAGGCTAGGTTCAATCACCCTGTTACAGTCAACCGGGGCATATTGAAATGCTCCATTCGATTCCAATAACGGAAGTCAGTAGGAAGGAAAAGGACCAATTCAAAGACGGGTGAGCCTAGTTTAAAGAGCCAATTGGATCCAATTTCAAGACATCCAATCCAGGTCATATTACGGGCCTCTTATCCAATATGAGACCTGAATTGGTCGGGCAACCCAATGTGGACCAATTACGGGAACATCTAGGTCTTACTACGGGCCTCTTAGCCAATATGAGACCTGAATTGGTCGGGGGACTCAATGTGGTCCCGATTACGGGGGTTTCGATTCCGTTTCAGGTTGTTCCGTCCTTTGTGCTGTTTCGGGAATGTCCTTTCAGTAAAAGGATCTCTTAAAGGTAAAAACAGAGGAAAAAGCTCTGACAGCGGAGCCAATTCCAGATCCAAGACGAAAGATTGAAGAAATTCAGAGGCTAGGATTTGAGAGAAGGAAGAATTAGGGTTAAAGAGGAGGATAGGTTAAGAAATGGAGGGAGAGAGAATAAGGTTGAAGAAGAGTCGGAGAACGAGCTTCATGCTTTGAGAAGGGGAAAAAAACAGAGAATTGGGTTTTTTTTCTTCATAGGGTTTTGGAAAGACTGAGGCAATCGTTGCTCAAGTCAGTGTTGTAATGGTGAATCGAGATTTTTAATGAAGTGGGTGTGATTACTCTTGACTGTTTTGTGAAATCGAAGTTACGTCTATGATTGAAGAATTAAAAGGGTGTCTATAGGATTGAATATGCCGAGTGAATGAAATTTATTGGGTTAATCTAACGAGACAGTCAGTGGATACAAGATCGTGAGTATAAAGCGGTATCAAAGATTAGCAGTTTGGGTTGTTTGGGATTCTCTGTAACGTCTAGAGACCTACCGGCTGGGGCAAAAAGGACTTTGACGAGCAGTCGAAGGACATCCATATAGATTTATGGTATATTCTTGTAGTCATTTATATTCCAACAGTCAAAAACCGATAGACTGCTTGAATATTGGCAAATCTCCATACTACCTTCTACAGCTAGATGCTCGATGCGTTCTCGAGCAGGAAAGTACGTAATACGATACAAAAGTGGTGAATTCGACGTGAGAGCTTAAGGTGGAAGGTATTGGATTTCGTTTGATTTTATTTTTATTTTTATGGAAAACAAAAATAAAAATTTTGAAGGATTTTTGGGAGGAGTTTCTGGTAAGGGTTCTTCTAAAGGACAAGATATGCACATGGATCCGTCTATTGCTAGTATGTTTCAAGCCTTCTCATTATCAATGCAGGAACAACAAAGCAATGATCGAAAAGAAGCTTTGGCAACTAAAGCATTGCAAGCAGTGGTCAATAAAATTGATCAATTTGATGGAAGAAATATTTCAAGGTATTTATGATGTTATGTTCGTGAAATGGAATTAAATTGGATTTTTGAGAAGAAAATGGTTAAATTATTTGGACTTGCTACGATACCGAAGATAAGAGATCATATTACATCGATTACGGATCGTTATGGGAATTCATGGGAGGTTTTTTTACATGCATTGAAAGATGAATATTTCTTGGAAGATACTGATTGCATTACTAAGAAGTTGTTTCTGGAATGCATTGAATGGCCTAATAAGAATTTGCAAGCAACAGAGCTACTAAGGGAATTTGAGAGGCAGTACTCTCAATTATCGAAGGTAGAAAAATTGACATTGAAGCCAAACAAAGTTGATCTATTTCTTCAAGCTGCTGATGGAGAATTGCAAGGGAAATTAGAACTCCTTCTTAAAGACAAAGAAGAAGATGAAGGATTGACAACAAAGTGGAAGAACGTTGAAGATGCAGTGGGGTTGCTTACAAAAAGAGAAAGGAAGAAGGATAGGAGCAATATTCCGAAAACAATACAAGCACCCAAAGCTCCAGTACGTACAACACCACCAACAATGCCTACAGTTCAACCTTCGACATCCTTATCAAAGAAAGCAGATATGGAGATGGAAGAAATTATACGAGGAATGCAAGATCTTCAAATCAAATTGGCAAGACTTGAAGAGAATACTTCTACAAATAATTCGAAGAATGTTTCAAAACAAGGATATGTACAAAGATGCATTTGGTGTGATGATGCTTCATACACTACGAAAGATTGCAATGAATTTAATAATATGATACGGCAAGGAATTATTTGCTGGAAAGATGGAAAGATAGCATGAAAAGATAGGGAGGATCTTCTTCAAACTAATTTTGGCAAGGGAAGAATGAGAGCATTGGTTCAAGATTACTTAAAAGAGCATGAAACAGCAGCACAAGAAAGTGCAAGTTATGGTGCTAGAGTAGATGATGACCTTGGTGGAAGTACGGAAACTAGTGAGTTTTGGGCTTCTGCCATTTCTATCATGCAAGAAGGGAAATTACCTCGAGAAGCGTTATTGAGGACTGCAGCTACAATACGAGGTGCAACAGGTTGAGAGGATCTTGTTGAGTCTCTTTCAGTTCATGCATATATTGCCAAGGGCCAACATGAAGCTTTGATGGAAGAAAAGAGACGAGGAAATTTTGATGATACGAGAGAAGGAAATTCTTCTAAGAGGCAAACTTGAGGAGACAAGGCTCGAGAGGCAGCTTCACGAGAATTGCTTGTAAAGGATACCTCAGCATCATTGGAAGAAAAAACAAAGGAGACAAAAGATAAGGGCAAATCAATTGCTTAAAAGCTACTTTCTGACATTGAAGCGGCAACAAATTTGAAAGGGGTGTTGGAAGAACGTATATTAAACGCTAAGGTAGAATTCACATTGAAGGAAGTCTTGGGAATTGCAAAGAAAGAGTTTCATGATGTTATCATTGAAAGCATTAAGCAAAGAGATAATTAATGGGCAAAACTGGAATGAATCATGCTATTGATGCAAGAATATATAAAGATGAAGAAGAGGTTGATATTGGTTATAAGCAACCAACAAATGAAAAGAATGGGTATAATCAACGAGTACGTTTCGAAGATTATAGTGATAAGGAAATGGAAACCTTGAGCCATTATACTCGAAAGCATTGGACAAGGGCAACTACTGAGATATAGGTGAAAGTAGGAGATATAGAAGAACCAATTGTTGCTTTAGTCGACCATGGTTCTGAAATAAATCTTATGTCTAAAGATCTTTATAAGAAATAAAAATGGCCAATTGATATGGAACATGGATGGGCAATACGAGTAGTTAATAACACACGGGGCGAATTATATGGAGCTTGTCCAGATGTCAAAATTCAGATTGGGGATGTTGCGATGGAGCAACATTTCTTTGTTCAAGATACAACGTCTTATCCATTGATTTTAGGACAATCTTATATTAAGGCAACACGGATGGAAACAAAAGTACTTGACGATGGTTTTGCTTATGCAAGGGTACGTAGCAAAGATGGGAGGAAAGCTGTAGAATTTCTAATAGTACCTCTTAACCATGAACGGAATCGAGATAGGTTGAGAGAAAAACCATTGCCAAAGATTGTTGAAGGATTTAAGGATTTTGGGAAGGTACCACTGTAAAGCAAGATTATGGAGGTACAAAAGAGGAGGTATTCTTGCGAGATGAAGGTGCCTTTGATGCGAGTTTTTATTGGTATTTTGGAGAATGGAAATATTATGTATAAGAAAGTTGATGATTTTAAAAAAAAAAAAAAAAAAAAAAAAAAAAAAAGATTATATAATATTGAAGGAGAATTACGCAAGTTAGGTACACAGCAGAAAGATGAAAGTGATTTGGATAATGAAGGTGACGAAGACGAACTGGACAAAAATGTAGAAAATATATTCTAAATTAAACAGCAATTGGATAAATTGATACATACCGGAGGATGCACAGGTTCAGAGGGGGTGGATGTCGTATTGTAATACGAGTATACTCTGAAAATATAAAGAAAGAGGACTTTTATTAATATTCAGTTACCTTGAATATTAGGAGCAACAACCAATTCCAGTGTAAATACTGAGAGGCTAGGTTCAGTCACCCCGTTACAGTCAACCGGGGCATACTGAAATGCTCCATTCGATTCCAATAACGGGGGTCAGTAGGAAGGAAAAGGACCAATTCAAAGACAGGTGAGCCTGGTTTAAAGAGCCAATTGGATCCAATTTCAAGACATCCAATCCAGGTCATATTACGGGCCTCTTATCCAATATGAGACCTGACTTGGTCGGGCAACCCAATGCGGACCAATTACGGGAACATCTAGGTCTTACTACGGGCCTCTTAGCCAACATGAGACCTGAATTGGTCGGGCGACTCAATGTGGTCCCGATTACGGGGGTTTCGATTCCGTTTCAGGTTGTTCCGTCCTTTGTGCTGTTCCGGGAACGTCCTTTCAGTAAAAGGATCTCTTAAAGGTAAAAACGGAGGAAAAAGCTTTGACGGCGGAGCCAATTCCGGATCCAAGACGGAAGATTGAAGAAATTTAGAGGCTAGGGTTTGAGAGAAGGAAGAATTAGGGTTAAAGAGGAGGATAGGTTAAGAAATGGGGGGAGAGAGAATAAGGTTGAAGAGGGGTCGGAGAGCGAGCTTCATGCTTTGGGAAGGGAAAAAAAGACGGAGAATTGGGTTTTTTTTCTTCATAGGGTTTTGAAAAGACTGAGGCAATCGTTGCTGAAGTCAGTGTTGTAATGGTGAATCGAGATTTTTAATGAAGTGGGTGTGATTACTCTTGACTGTTTTGTGAAATCGAAGTTATGTCTATGATTGAAGAATTAAAAGGGTGTCTATAAGATTGAGTATGCGGAGTGAATGAAATTTATTGGATTAATCTAACGAGACATTCAGTGGATACAAGATTGTGAGTATAAAGCGATATCGAAGATTAGTAGTTTGGGTTGTTTGGGATTCTCCGTAATGTCTAGAGACCTACCGGCTGAGGCAAAAAGGACTTCGGCGAGCAGTCGAAGGGCATTCGTATAGATTTACGGTGTATTCTTGTAGTCGTTTATATTCCAGCAGTCAAAAACCGATAGACTGCTTGAATATTGGCAAATCTCCATACTACCTTCTACAGCCAGATGCCTAGCGCATTCTCGAGCAGGAAAGTATGTAATACGACAACGTACAATCTTACATCTTTAAGTTTTTGTAATACATAATGAACATGAATTTTTTATTCTTTTGTGTTTTTAAAATAGATTAAAATATTGTTTAAGTAACAAAAAAATGAAATCATCTAGAAATTTACACAAAACATCATTCATAAGATGTTCAAAAGTAGTTGATACATTTGTGACTCCAAAAGGCATAACATTATATTCAAAGTACCTATACTTTGTTCAAAATGTAATCTTCCATTCATCTCTTTCTTTAATGAAGATCAAGTTGTATACTCCTCATAGATCTATTTTTATATAGATCTTAGCTTAATTTACTTGATCAAAAAGTCAAAATATCAATGATAAAAGGTAGCTATTCTTGATGGTAAGCTTGTTGAGTCTTCGATAATCTACGCATATTTACAGCGATTCATCTTTTTTCTTCACAAATAAGATAAGAGCTCTTGGAGAAGATTTCAAATGGCATATGAAATTCTTGGCTAAGTTCTCATTAATGTACTTTTTAAGTTCATCCAACTCATTTTGTGATAAACTATAGTTTGGACGAAATGGTCGTTGACTTTCTTTTTTAAGATTAATTGAGCAATCATATGGATGATACTTGAAGTGAATATCTACTTTCTTCTTTTTAAAAATAACTTAAAAATTTTGATATTGGCTTAGAATGCTTCTTGCAATCTTTCTAATATTAAAAATATGAGTGGCATAAATAACAAAAGGTAATCATTTTTTTGTAGCATGCAAGAAAGTTTTTGTGCCTATGAGTATGGATTTGGCTATACTAGATTCATAGCTTTTCACAAAACTCTTAATAATATTCTAAAAAAAGTCAAGTTTATAAGAAATCTAATCTATTTGAAGATTATACTTTTTTAACCATGATAAATCTAAAATGATCAAATTAGAGGGAGACATAATTATATTAAAAATTATGCAACTATTATGACTATTTATTCCTACATCTATAAGAAATGTTTTATGAGTAATATCTCCAGAAGATAACAAATGGTTATCTAAGATTTTTTCATATATAGGTTTAGCTTTTTGTACTGACAATATTTTATGACTTTTAACAAAAAATTTATCTAAAAAACAAGTTGAAGCTCTTAAATCTATTAAAGCAATGGCTTTGTGATTATTAGGTCTTAAATACACATCTATTGTTAAATAAAGAGAAGGTTCTAAGGAGAGGATAAGACCTTCATTTGTATAAGATTTCAGCCACATAGTCTCTATTGTAGTTAGACAAATTTGATTTTCAATAGTTATACTCTTCATTTTGTGGTTGTGTCATTGTTATATTACATGAAGTCTTACTTGAGAATGCATTGAGTACCTGGCTGTAGAAGGTAGAATAGAAATTGCTACAACAAAATTCTAATTCTATTAGAGTATTAAATAAATTCTAATTAAATCTTAACAATGCTAAACAAGCTTTAATCAAATTCAAAAGAAACCTTAAAGAAATTATAAGATAAATAATAAGAAATCTTAAAAGAGTTGAAAGAAAATCTATAATAAACCTTACAAGAATCTTTAAGAAATCCTAAAAAATATTAAAATATTTAAAAATATATCTTAAATAAATCTCAATCAAGTTTTAATTTAATCCTTGTTGAAATCCTAATAAACTTCAATCAAATCTCAGACAAATCTTAAAGCCTAGACCAAATCTTAGACAAACCCTAAATCCTAAATTCTAAATCAAACACTTGATAAATCCTAAATTCCAAACTTAATCCTAGGCAAATCCTAAAACCTAAATCAAATACTAGACAAATCCTAAATCGTAGACCAAATCCTAGAAAAAATCTAAATCATATACCAAATCCTAAAAAAATCCTAAATCCTAAATAAAATCTTAGACAAATCCTAAATACCAAATCAAATCCTAACCAAATCTTAACCAATACAATCTAATCCTTGTATTATTTAAAACCTCAATATCTAAGAATTGAACCATTGATCTTATTTAAAAATTTATGTACTTGTCAAAAATTAAGTTAGTAAAAAGCATACAAAATATGAAGATAATCACACATATCAAATGGAAGAAAAATCCTAAAATCTGCTCAAATATTGGCCAACTTCTTATTCCAATTTAAATATTGAATTGCAAGCACCGTATTTCTTTTTTAAATAATTTAATTATTTTCAAATCTTACATATATAAAGAAAATTAAGTCCATTACTATCATATATAAATCTCACTCTTATCTAACTAGTAGATTATTAAAGATCTTAGAAATCCTAACTATCTTTTAAAGTCTAATTTCAAAGACCTCAACAAACTTGAAATTCAATAATCTTCAATTCAACCATTAGATCAAGCACAAACTTACAATATATACTTTAAATAAGTAATTACACAAGTCCTCAAAATTTGAACTATAAATCTACTACCAATTTCATGTAATTCTCTAAAATATAATACCCTTTTTATTTCATGAATTCCAAAGTCACCCAAAACAACTCTGATTTTGTAAAGTTCTTGCAAAGACATTATATAATCAAATCACTTAAAATCAATGTTTAAAGAAATCTTATCAAGTTTGCTCTCAAATTCTATTCTCCAATTTGTCAAAGAACCTTGGAATTGCCGTAGGTACTTAGTTTTGTAGCTTGGGATTTGATTTCAATCCAAGTTGATAATTGGTCCTCTCTATATATCAAATTTTATCTTTTTGAATTAACTTTTTATTCAAATCAATTCTTAACTTCCTCTTACATATGTTCATATTCTTTATTTTGCTAATCTATCTTGGTTTGCCTTATTTATAAACTTACAAAGTAAGTAGAAGCTTACTTTGCAAAGAGGTAGCATTTACACCTTTAATTTTACTTTCTTTTGGACTATTATCTATCTTCTAAGATAATTTTCTATAATATTTGAAGTAAGATCTTCTATGATATAATAATTTCTTCATCCTTTTCACCTATTAGTCATATTAGATCACATTATTTTTTTGAAAAATGTTAAGCAATATGCTTAGCTTCTCTATAATAAAAACACAATCCTTCTTGACAACGATAAGTCTTTTTTTGTTCATTAAGAGGTTTAAAATGTATTGCATTAATTTGCATGTTTTCTACTTCCAAATGTTTAGATTGTGAGATCATGAGTATTGCCATTGAATTATAATAATGTGGAGGTTCTCTTATGTAATTTTTAGATTGAAACTCAAAAAGCCAACTATCACACTTCATAACAAAGTCAATGGCTTGACTTAATATCCAAGGATCAAGTAATTTGAGAATCAATTTTTTTATTTTATATTATAATTTGTAGAAAAATTGGTTGATAAGGGCAATATCATCCCACTTGACATGAGTCACTAGTTGTCAAAATTGTGAAGCATATGATATCACTAATTAATTGCTTTGTTACAAGATATGGATCTTATTAGTTGCAATATAAATTATATCATATTTTCTATATATAGAATAAAATTATAATAAAAAAACCTCTAAATTATCCAATATTGGATCCTATTATTCAAAAAAAATTAAAAACCATGATAATATCAAATTTGAAAAAAGTACATTCATGAATTTAATTTGTGATTTCAACTTTAGATAGTTTTGAGGTTGAAGTTCAATCATAAGTTGTACTTGATTGATAAATCCTTCAAACTTAGATCTTGTGCCATTAAACTTCTTGGATAAGATAACATTAGATTTTCTAATGCTGAGAAAATATTCTATTATAGGAGAAAGAATGTGATTTGGTGCAGATATTGAAGCAGCTCCAATCATATCTATATCTTCACTTCTTGCCATTTTTATTGCTTTTGATAGCAACAAATTGAGTTGATGCATGGCAAGCATTAATTTCCTCAATTGTTCTTGTATTTGTGCAATTGCACTCTTCATTTTAAAAAGCTATATTATGATAATATTTAGAAAAAAAAATATCTAATATTGCTTAAGATAAAAAAAAAAATGACTTGAGAATAAAAGAAATACTAAGAATAATATTAATTTAAAAGAGAATAATCTACAATTAGATTGATACTTAGAGATCAATTGTTTGTCAATCTCAAATAAGAATTTTTTAGCCCAACCCTACCCTCAACTTAATCTGAGATTGGATAGGATTTCTATAATATCTAAAGATTTACTAGTTGGATTAAGTTTAAATTTGGCATGGTATTAGAGGACTTAAAGATCAACCTATACACTAATTTTGAATTGAAGTTAATAGTTGGAGAAGGAGAAATCACTATTGGAACATTTGTATCAACTTTCAAGTTGATGGCCAAGTAACATTAGTGTGGTTTTTGGGCATTTTCTCACAATTTGTAAGTTGAATTGGAGTAAATTCATTTCAAGCACATAAAAGACTTAGAGTGGCAGTTGTGTGCAAAATTTTGCTCAAAGTGGATGGTTAAATTGGAAGCTACAACTTACTGAAACTTATTGATTAGAATTAAGGTTTGCAAAAAAAAAATTCAAAATTATCTAATTATAAAAGTAATCAAGCAATTGGAGTTTACGTATGGTTGAGATTACTAAGAAGAGTGTTTTTGAGCACTTTGTATTGGATTGAAGCACTTTTGAATTAAAATTCAAATTCAACATGCAAAAAATGTTCAAGACCTAGCAGAGGAACCCAACATTTGAAACAACAGAAACATTTCAATACTTGAGGTAATGAACATGATGCAGTGAAGCAAACTTCATACTCTCCCACAGATGGTGGCATGAGTAATTGGTACGCTTTCTTCGAAGTTCTCGTTCTTCAACACATCTCGGGTATCGGTCTCCGTGCTTGTAATAGCACGAGCGCAGCTTGAAGTTACGGTTGCGAACCCCTATCTCGAAATAGTAAGACACACCCTCAAATGATCATACCCAAAATTTGTATGTACTCGGTCTGGGTACCTCCCCTCCAGCCGTGCTCAATTCCGCCGCATTTTCCCTCTAAAATCTGCGTCAGTCATTCACAGATAATGAGAGCGCTTCCTGAAGTGACGTCAAGAGACGAACTCATGCGCATATGTTTATAATGAAGCGGGCCGAAAGCATGGATTAAGAAGGGTGAAGTAATCCAACTTGGCTTATTTCTTCCATGCATACCCTCATGAATGAGAGTAGCAGACAAAAGAGTCTCAGCTTCGGCAGACAAATGCCGTGGCGCCACATTCACACGCCCAGCAATGGCACGACTCC
The DNA here is from genome assembly GCF_059467195.1 of Physcomitrium patens. Taxonomy (NCBI): domain Eukaryota; kingdom Viridiplantae; phylum Streptophyta; class Bryopsida; order Funariales; family Funariaceae; genus Physcomitrium; species Physcomitrium patens. Next base: position 4,628,355 of record NC_143410.1, read on the forward strand.
ATTGATCTCGCTCACAAGCCACAGCCCACTCGACGGTATTGCTTAAACATGGCTCACCATCCACATATTCACAAGGAAGCTGGAGACCTTCATCTTGGTCACAAGCAGAATAGCCGCTCTGCCTCAACGGCTCCTTGACTGGTTCGACACATTTAGTGCAGGTCTTGGAGAGATGCACGAACTCCTGGGGTTCAATGGCTGCTGCCTTCTTCATCTCGGCAAGCTGTGCGTGCACTGCACACAATGACGCATGGGTTTGCAAAATCAGATGAGGCTCCGATCAGCCAAACTCCTAAACCCCACAAACAGGAAAGAAAGCATGCACTAGAAATGAGGAATAAAATGAGGATTAAGGTAGAGCTTGCGACAATGGACGTCAAACATTGGCCACAAACCTTGGCTCCCACAGTGATACGACAAGAGCTGTAGCGGTGCAGAGAGGAGGAGTATGAGAGGAAGGGAACAATGTGAGCGAAATGATTCGCAGAGGTGGTTTATATATTTCAGACCCATGGAGGCCTGACTTTAGTTTCTTCCAGTTGAAACATGAAGTTGGCGGCAGATTGGGAGTTCATTGCATGAATAAATGAACGTTTTCGGTGGATGTGGGGATAGTTACACATGTGCAAAAGCCCACGTGGACAAGAAGTTGGAAGATGTGAAAGGCAAATATGTCCCTGAAGGGCGTTCACTTTTTCAAGCAATGCTCGGTATGCGATGTTTTGTTCTTGTTTTCCCAACTGCGACGTAGTGTTTTTTGTGGTTTTTGTTCTCCCTCAGCATGGACAGCAATGTTAACAGGATTTTCAGCCTTCGATTCGATGTACGCAGATGGATCCGTTTCGGTGCTGCTGTAGCCGTTGCTGGTGGTGCTATTAAGTGGGGTTAATTTCGAACATCCTTCCTAGTCGGTCGAATACGTCCGTGCTGGTTGAGAGTTCTATCGTCGCAGCAACGAAAGATCTACAAGTAGTTGGAAATTTGCAAGGTTACATGTCTTTGCTTTTGCACATTTTGCTACATTCTTCCTGTTTTGGTTCTCTTGTCTAGTGCGTAGGCTCGTCACGCAGGGTTAGTACCGGCCATTCGACATTTTCAGGATTGTGAACGGTGTCCTGTGCAATATTAAAAAGGATACTCAGTTCGCTTGGAACTTTCAGATTCCCAATTGTTCACAAGCAAGTGCTTGATCACCAGGAAACATAATATTTGTAATTAATGCGCTGTACAGCTTCTAAGCATCAGAGGATGAAATAAGCCAAGTTGGATTACTTCACCCTTCTTAATCCATGCTTTCGGCCCGCTTCATTATAAACATATGCGCATGAGTTCGTCTCTTGACGTCACTTCAGGAAGCGCTCTCATTATCTGTGAATGACTGACGCAGATTTTAGAGGGAGAATGCGGCGGAATTGAGCACGGCTGGAGGGGAGGTACCCAGACCGAGTACATACAAATTTTGGGTATGATCATTTGAGGGTGTGTCTTACTATTTCGAGATAGGGGTTCGCAACCGTAACTTCAAGCTGCGCTCGTGCTATTACAAGCACGGAGACCGATACCCGAGATGTGTTGAAGAACGAGAACTTCGAAGAAAGCGTACCAATTACTCATGCCACCATTTGTGGGAGAGTATGAAGTTTGCTTCACTGCATCATGTTCATTACCTCAAGTATTGAAATGTTTCTGTTGTTTCAAATGTTGGGTTCCTCTGCTAGGTCTTGAACATTTTTCGCTTGTTGGTTGCTATGGTCTAAAGTGTTAACTTTACTCCAGTTTACACTGCGTGGATATGCAGTAGACGTCGCTTTGGTTTTCTGCTCGTTTCATGTAGTCTCTTGTCAATTGCGATGTCTTTAATAAGGTCCAACCCATTGTATATGTGATAAGTTGCGTATCTTTCTGTACCCACTTTGGGTAAATCATGTGGACACTTCGTTATAGTGGAAGTGGATGGATCTTAGGAGTGTTGTGCTGTACTTTAAAGGATGTATATTGCTCATCCGTTCACTGGTTGGTCAATGACGTTTCGATGTTGACACCAAATGGTTGGATAGCTTGTTCGAAGACAGAAATGTGGAAAATGACGCGATCGACTGCTGTTAGTTGGTTTGGCTTCATTATTCAGTAGTGTCCAAGCTTTTACTGATGTTGCAGATTAGAAATGCAATTTTATTTTGATGCTCGGAAACCAGTTTATATCCTGGTTGACAGAGTCTAAGCTTGTTATCGGAACTCACAGGATAGCTGAGTGTCTTAGGTTTGTGCTGTGTCTTGCAAGGAGTTTTGAATAGTCGTTCGGGTTCATACGCATTTCTACATTTAATCAAGATTAACATAGTGACTTTGAAGATTTTGAAGCACTGCAATATCAAAGTGATGGACATTTTAGTGTGCAGGAACTCGGAGGATGTCAAGCGGTGTTATTCGGTAGTTTCGGTTTGATATCCAAGTGTTTTAAAATCCTCAGAGACTACTTTTCGAAAGTATTATTTGTAAGAGAATGCCAAAAGGTGTCAGTCAGTTACATTGCTAACTGTAGTTCCGAGTAGTGAAATGAACATTTAATAATCACGACTACTCGTCAAATCTGGTTCATCACTTCGCATGTCTTCTTTCATCAAGGATTGTGCACATGCACATTCTCTCTTCGCCAGAGTGTATACCATCTCTTCGTATCTTCGCAACATCGTCTGAGTGGTTAAACCCTCGGCTTGCCTTGCCATTATATTATCAAATTTTTGGGGGAATTTTGGAAACATATATGATACTCTAGCAAACCGTGATATCTTCACTCCGATATGCAGAGAGAGCATTCGTCTCACTTGTGTACCTCACTGCAAGAAACTCTTCTTATTCAGGTTATGTAAGGTGAATGTGTGACCTATTTTCAATATCCGTTGCTGGCAAGTCTACCTCTTAAGATTGCGATCATTGTACTGTGACGTAGCTGAGGAGCCACTATTGAGGAACAGTGTGCTTTTGTTCGTCAAGTTCTGGTGAAAACTCATTTGTAAGCCATCAAAGCATTGGTTTTGGCTTTTGAAGAATGCAGAAAACGTTGATGCATTTTCAAGTGAAAGATTATTGTATGATAACTTCAGACCAGAACGATATGGTTTGCATATGTGAAATCTCGAGCATGTCTTTGTTTTGAAATTCGTTCATTTTATCTCTGGGCTCTAATTTTGAGCTTGCGACAATATGACTTGCATATGAAAGAGTTTGTTTAGACTACATTATCTATGTACTTCCGCAACTAATGAAGACATTTCCGTTGCAAGCGAATTGAACGCCTTACCAGGCTTCGTTGTGGCGGACAGAGTTGTCAAGTTTTTGCAATGTCCTCTCCATGTCATGTGAAGTGTATCCCAAAACCTCTGCCGAGGGATCCAGTACCAAATCATTATGACCAAGCCTCAACAAATCCTAGGAAACTCAAGTACGTTGATCCGTCCCATAGAAATTGTGTTCCTGGTTTCGCAGCAGCCAGCTTCACTCCCAAGGATCCGGCTGAAAAGTATCGTGGCCGCACCCATAACTGCACTGCAGCAGTGACGGCGAATAGTGGCGAACGCTACGCGGTAACCTCACTGAATCCTTTGCATGGATGCGTTGGTAAACAATGTAATTGTATTATTTTGTCCACTGCTGCAAGAACCTGTTGTAGATGTTTGCTTCGTACACCTCGAGCTGGGTTAGCTTCCAGCTTTTTGAGCTTCTGAACTGCTCCTGACCTATGACATATTGACAGCGTGATCCGTAACCTAACAGTTTGAAATGTTACTGGGTTATAACCACCAGATTTGCCATTCTCAAGTGCTGACCGGGTACAAAGCTCCATATGCATATGGTCAAAGTGCAGTCTTCGATGGACTCACGTAAGTTTCTGTAGATTTATATCCCTGAAGTATACCGAAAACTCGACAGACGAAGTCTAGTAGACTAAATGAATTTTAGATGTAGATTGGTTGTTTCGACTCCATTCACCATGCTCAGAAACAATGTGCAGGACAAACAACTATTTCAACCACTTAGTCCGGAAGGTGGGTGAAGAGGTGGATACTAATTCCAAGAAGCTGGTTCCATACAGTTTAGCGGCCCTTCGAAACCTGCCCCGAGTAATAGGGCACAACCAAGTGGGACTGCATTGCTTCGACCGTCGGAATGCAAGTTATATAAGGTGTAAAATGGATACAAGCCCTTGAGAAAAACTTCTTTTGTAGTTGTTCTGTGTATCACGCTACTAACTACGAGTAATGGCTGCATGTGGTCATTTCCTGACCTTTAGACATGGTCTGTGTTCGATTCACAGCCATGGAGCAGAGAAGGTCTCTTTGGTATTTGTGTAGACTTGACGATTGTCTGATGACAAGCAGCATCGAAGTAGTTTCAAAACGAATGGATTACGTAAGAAGAGCATTAGTGTGTTACAAAGATCTATAATTGATTGTTGAATTTTTGACAGCAGAGTATCATCGTGCTTGGATTACTAACAAGATCGTCACGTCTTCATGTAATCAGTTATCAGATGCTATTACTAAATGATTTCTAAGTTTTCTGATCGTTGCGTAGCTTTTTTTCATTTAAGGTTGGAAAGTGGAGATAAGAGGGACATGAAAACGCCTAAAACCACTCACAAGAGATTTCATTATCTTCCGAGGTCCAAAACAGGGATGTCCAATGCTGGCATATTTGCTGGTGATACTTTCTTACCCTTCTCTGCTCAAATTTCTTGCTCTTTGACTGCATAAATCATAGATGGTTCGTGCAGATTAAACTTACAGGTATCTTTTGACTGCATCATTCTGTGTGCAGAGAAATCAGCCATGATGCACAGGCACCAAATGGGGTAACAGGTCACTAGATTGAAACAGCCTGCTCTTGAGACGGTAATGTTGGAGCAAACTGTTGCTTTCATGTGAATGAATAAACGGGAATTAACCTAACGAGGATCATCTCACAATAGAGAATTTGCTGAGAAGAATTTTTAAAAAGTATCAAATTCTTGTACCGCGGACTTGGGTCACAACGCAACCTAACTCCTGGATGTAGTTCACAGAACAATGAACTCTCAAACTGCAATCAGGCGCATCTTAAATGGGCACACCTTAAATCTTTTGTGGACTTCAGAGCAAGATACACGCCGTTCTACCCTATCAACAGAACCATAGTTGGCAACCTCCACTCACTGTCCGATTCATAACCCAATAACAATTTCCGTTTCAAATTATGCCTTGCTTCAGGCTTCTTCTTCCCAAGTTTTTCGTATCTTACATCTAAAGCTTCAATCTACATTATCCGTGCAGACTTCGTTAAGATAACCGTGTGGGCCACGATGATTCCTCTACTGCACCAATCCGTTTTGTGCAAACACGCCATGAACACATTGATCGTAGTTGTGATCTTGCATCGCATCTCGTCTTGCAGGCACTGACTTAGAAGCGAGTATAGACAGAAGCGCATCGCCAACCATTAACAAGCAATCTTCCTACCTCCGATTTGCCCTCACGATCTGTGTGAAATGGCCAATCTGTGCCACTTGAAGGTCTGCAGGTTTGAGTGTTGAACGATTGGCGACCATGCACTCATTAGGACTCGGTCAAGATATTGAGCACGAAACGGGATGAATGTGGTTGTTCTGGGTTGCTTAGAGAGAAGATTCCGGTGGTACCTCCGGATTTTTTTGGGTGTTGCGAGAAATCTGATTCTTGACTTCTAGCACCTACTAGCGGATGCGTTGGATGTCTGTGAGAAGATTTTTCTAGGTTTTATGGTTGTGCGCTGTGAATGTGTAGTAGCTTGTCTCAGTAGGGGTTTTGCAGGGAAGAAATGGCCCAATCGATGGGGATGCGAGTTGCGAAGTCAATTCCCGCGGTAGCATGGGCGATTCTCACCGCATCCCTGCTTCTCAGAGGGTCGGAGAACGGATTGAAGATGCTGGAGCGAGGTTGTCCAGACAGAGCTGCGTACTCCTGGAGATCCAACATCGCACCTTTAGATAAGTATCTCTGCGTAGCCGTGAATTTCTTCATCTATACTGTGCGGTCGGACGAGGGCAAATGGATAACTGGCTATCTCGGCACTCTTCTCGTCTCCGTCCTGGCCTTCATGGCTGTAGAAGGGTCCCGAATTAAGTCAGGGTTGGTTCTCTCTGCTACATGGATTCACGCCATCATCTTCCAAATCACGGGCATCTCTGTTTCCTTCCCCTTGCTATGGCTACCTGCATACTTTGTCTACGACGCAGGAACCCGCGACCCTAATGTGGTTTGGAAGAAGAAAATTTCCTTAGTTCGCGTCGCTGCTATAGCCTTCGCCTTCCTTTTCCTCTGGCTCAATGCCATCGCGCTCTTCTTCCCCCTCAAGACCGACAAGAAGCAGGCGGCTTGTTTGCTTTTCCTCGCCATGCCGATCCTCGTCACCATAGTTTACCTCCCCTTCACAACCCACCCTGACGCGCCGCAGAAGAAAGGCCACCACGGTGTGATCGCACTCCATCTTCTGCAAGCCGCGTTCGGACTCACATGGCACCTCACTGCACTCTTGTACCTGTTCCGCGATCACGAGATCCTTGGTCGCGTCGTCCAGCTCTTCACCTCATTCAGAACCGAGCAATGGCCGGCCTATTTTTTGCTGATCGACCTAGTCTCGCTATTCCTGTCGTTCCTTTATCTCACGGCCGTTGAAGACGGACTTCTAATTACGCTGGTGGGATTAGTAGGAGCTGTCGTGTTCGGGCCAGCCTTCGTTGTCTCGGCTTACTGCGTCTACCGAGAGCAATGCATCTCCAAAGCACTTCCCCGCGCCAGAAACAAGAGGAAAGATTGAACAGTTAGAAATGATGTACATGTAAGTTTTATAATTCCAAGTATCCAAATTATTCAAGTTAGAGGACCTGACGTGTTCTGAGAGATTCAATTCAGCACGGCTATCAGGGTACAGATTATTCAGTTGTACAAAGTTCGTTTCTGTGTCTTCGAGTTGCGTTTTATGATTTGAGCATTGTGGGTCCGTTGAAAACAGGACAGATAAGGTAGCGTGTTCTAAACTTGTTTCCTGTCAATTTACATTAATATTACTTCCCATGGTGTTCTAGTGATCTGTCTGTGTCGGCTTGTATGATCGACCTTCAGTTCGCTATGTAAAGTACTTTTCTTCGCACAAAATCGGTCATCTGGTAGATATGCTGGTCCATGAGGTTTCTGTGCAAGATCCATGATTGTTCTTAACTGTTCCATGTGGTCATCACCGCAAACCCTGCCGTTTTCTCCTACTCGTACTCTCATGGTCGCTGCAGGACTCCACGCACTTCAAGGAGGAATTTCCGCTACGAATTCTTTGAAGAACAATGAAAGAGATCCAAAGCCCCTCTCAACTGCTTCCTTCTTTAATCTCGCAAAGCAGACTGGATATGTGTGCACCCTGTGATAAACATTCGTGGTAACTAATGTCAATCACGAGACATCCAACGAAGTACGAGTTAGTAAAGTTTCAATCTAATAAGCAAAAACTTCTAGATTCCAGATTCTGCATTCAAAAACTTCATATTTTCTATTAATTGTGGATGATCTATTATTTTGATGATGATATTGATGACAAATGTTTTTATATTGATTTCAAATAATCCATTTTCTTTGATGTTGATATTGACGATGAATATTTTTTAGTGATTGTGGACAATATATTATTTTTTTGATATTGATATTAATGATTTTTTTATTATTTTATTTTTATTGATTGTGGATGATTCATTATTTTTATGATGAATATGATGGATGTTGCAAGAATGATTGAGTTCAAGAATCTTTGTATAGAGAGTGGTTGATGTGCATAATAATGATAGGTGGGTTGATTTAGCAAGTAAATGTGTCAATTTAGCAAATATTATAATTAATATTATAATTTAAAATTAGTCTTAAATAATATTGTTAGAATAAATCCAAACAATAGAATTTGATTCAAACATTATAATTTTAATTTAAAAATAACCTTAGTTTACTCTTTCAACTACTTTATATATATATATATATATATTTAATATCTATATTTAATCTTTTAAAAAAAATAAATTAAATATTATAATATACTAATAATTACATCATTATATTTACATGGTCAATAATATTAGAACTACTTTCCATTGGTTGAATTTTTTTTCTATTGCTTTTAAACATTGTACAAAGTTATGGTTCAATAGCAATCTTTGGATGGTTTTATAAAGTAGAAGGAACTTAAACATGTATTTTTTATATATTATAGTTGGACTAATTTTCAATAAAAACCATCTTAATAAGTAATTGGCTGTCTTTTCACATATATAAATCTATATATATATATATATATATATATAGATAGATAAAAGCAAGAATTGATTTTGATTGGATTAGAGATTAAAGTTAATTTTTGGCAATATTTTAATGTGTTAAAAATATTACATCATTAAGATTCTATATGAAACAATTAAGAATTTCTTGATATAAAAAACTGATGTTTTAGCAAATTAAGAAAACATTGTTGTATTGTAATGCAACCATAAGGTAAAAGAGTAACAAAGACCAATTTATATAGAAATTATTGATTAGAATATTAGTATAGATATTTTTAGAAATTACAACTAATATATTTTAGATGATGTTTTTTACTACTTTTATTATAAAAAATTCTATTTAATTTTTAGAGCTTTAAATATAATATTATTTGATAGAATAGATACAAAATCATTACAAATTTCCTAAGATAAAATTTAAGCATAGATTTGCAAAAATTAATCTAAGAAAAGTTCAAATTCATATCCAAAGAAGATTGTTTATGAAACCAGGTCAAAATCAAACTTTCAAGCACAAAAATAGGCTTATAAGGAAAAAAAAGGGTTTTGTTGATTAAAAAGTCCTTGTGTTGTAACATGGCAATTGGATTATATATATATATATGTATATATATATATATATATATATATATATTTATTAAATATTTTAATTTAAAATATAATAAAATCTTACTTTAAAAAATATAGTTAAAGTTAAGAAGGTAGTAAAATAATAATTTATTATTAATATTATCTTTTGTTTAAAACTTGATATAATTTCTTTGAAAGTCACGAACATAATCATATAAGCTAGTAATTATATATACAGATAGGTAGAAGTAAATAAAAGTAAGTAAAAGTAAGTTAATTCTATAATATTTAATATGGAAGCTTCTTAGAAGCTTCATAGACACTGTTTTGACTTCATAGGTGTCTTTAATTGACTTTTTGGATTAAAAACGTGGTCAACAAGTTGACCGTGTGCCACACATGTTGTTAGCTTGAAGATCAAGCTAACTATGTGGCCCACACGTAGAAAAACTTGCCTTGTAAGTCAAGGCATGTGTCATATAAAGTCAACACATATTGGAGGTCCTATAGAACATCGCCACATAGCCCCTAGTTAGATAGTATATATAGAGACAAGAATGAAGGCTTCTTCACTCTTGTCAACTCTTTTCTTGCTTCTAGTCTAGTTTCAAGGGTCTCTAGTTTTCTTGTCTTTTGGCAATAGCCAGTCCAGATTCTCTTTCAATATATATACTTGTTTATATATATTTTGTTACCCCTCTTTGAGTGAAGGCTCACTTGTGTGAATTATTTTTTCATCGAGTTCTTGTCCTTGACAGATTGACAAGAGTACACCTACAATATCAGAGCTTTGTCTAAACTTGATTAAGAGTGAATTATCCCTTTTTCTTGATAAGATATAAGCATATTAGAAGTTGCAGATTACCCTCTTCTAAATTTATATTGTCCTTAGTATTTTCTTTGTTCTCAAGTCCTCTCTTCTATTTGTCTTGAGCGATATTAGACATCTTTTCTCTTCTAAGTGTTATCATGGCAGAACTTCTTGAAATGAAGAGTGCAATGGCACAAATGCAAGAGCAATTGAGGGAGTTAATGCTTTCAATGCATCAACTCAATTTACCACCACAAGGAGCAACAAGATTGGCAGGAAGTGAAGATATAGAAATGGTTGGAGCTGCTTCAACATCTGCACCAAACCATGTCCTTTCTCCTATAGTGGAACGCCCTTCAAATGTTAGAGAACCAAGAATTGTCCTACCCAAGAAGTTCGATGGCACTAGATCTAAGTTTCGAGGATTTATCAATCAAGTACAACTAGTGATTGAACTTCAACCCCAAAGCTATCCAATTCCAAGATCGCAAGTTAGATTCATTGGTATGCTTCTTTCAGGTTCAGCATTATCGTGGTTTTCATCTTTTGTTGAACGACAAGATCCAATATTAGATAATCTAGAGGCTTTTTTGGTAGAGTTTCGATTTATGTATGGAGAATATGATGCAATTCGAGTTGCAACCAATAAGATCCATATTTTATGATAAGGCAATCGATTAGTAACGTTATATGCTTCACAATTTCGACAACTTGTAACTGATATCAAGTGGGATGATGCTGCACTTATTAGCCAATTTCTCTATAGATTACAATATGAGGTAAAAAAATTAATGCTCAACTTACCTGATCCTCAAACATTGAGTCAAGCAATTAACTTTGCTGTGAAGTGCGACAATCACCTTTTTGAATTCCGATCTGAGAATCGTACAAGTGGACCTCAACGTTACTATAATTCAATGGCAATACTAACACTTCTTCAAAACATACATTCGGAAGTAGAGGATATGCAAATTGATGCAGTATGTTTCAAACCTCTTACTGAGCAAAAAAAGACTCGTCATCGTCAAGAAGGATTATGTTTATATTGTAGAGAACCAAAGCACACTGCTCAACATTGTCCAAAGAAATGACGGAATTACAAAATGAGGAGTATGGCTGTGAAAGAAGACAATATGTCGGAAAACGAGTTTGTCCAGCTACAATAGGGACCATGCGGCTGGAACCTTGCACAACATCTAGTAAAGGTCCTATTCTCTCCTCAGAGCCCTCTCCTTGTTTTACATTAAATGTTATTTTAGGACCTAAACATTACAAAGTCTTTGCCTTGTTAGATTCAGGAGCCTCAACATGTTTTTTAGATGAAGAATTTACTAAAAGACATAGCATATCTTTAGTAAAGAAAACTAAACTTGTTCATATAGAAGTCATAGATGGTCGTCTATTGTCTTCTGGAGATATTACTCACGAAACCCTTCCTATAGAAGTAATAATCAATGGTCATAATAGTTTTATAGTATTTAATATCATTAGATCTCCCTCTAATCCAGTCATTTTAGGTTTATTGTGGTTAGAAAAATACAACCCTCAAATAGATTGGATTTCCCAAACTCTTACTTTCTCTAAAAATATAACTAACAGTGTAGTTAATCAAGTAGAGAGTCATAATTCTAGTTCAATTAAACTTATATTTATAGGTGCAAAAGCTTTCTTGCATGCTGCTATGAAAGAATCACCATATATTATTTATGCCACACCCGTTTCTACTGGTGAAAAGACTTCAAGTGGCATTCCAAGCCAATATCAAGAATTTCAAGATGTATTTGAAAAAAAAATGCGGATACACTCCCAGAACATCGTCCCTATGATTGCTCAATTGACCTTCAAGAAGGAACACAACCGCCATTCGGACCAATCTATAGTTTATCACAAAATGAATTGGGTGAACTCAAGGAGTATATTGAAGAAAATCTAGCCAAGAATTTCATATGCCATTCTAAATCTCTGGCAGGAGCTCCAATTCTATTTGTGAAGAAAAAAGATGGATCATTGCGGATGTGTGTTGATTATTGAGGACTCAACAAGATTACCATCAAGAACAGGTATCTACTACCTTTAATATCTGGACTTCTTGATCAGCTAAATCAAGCTAAGATCTATACAAAAATAGATCTTCGGAGAGCATACAATCTAGTATGCATCAAAGAAGGAGATGAATGGAAGACTGCGTTTTGAACTAGGTATGTACATTTTGAATACAATGTCATGCCTTTTGGACTTACAAATGCACCAGCAGCTTTTCAACATCTAATGAATGATATTTTTTGAGAGTTTTTGGACGATTTTGTGGTTTGTTATCTAGACGACATCTTTATCTATTCTAAGAATCGAGAAGAACATGAACTTCATGTTCATCGTGTGTTACAAAAATTAAGAGATGCATGACTCTATGCCAAGATAGAAAAGTGTGTATTCCACACTACTCAAGTCGATTTCTTAGGTTACATCATTTCAAATGATAGACTTATGATCGATCTTAAGAAAGTTCAAACTATTATAGACTGGAAGATCCCAAAAACGGTAAGAGATGTCTAATGTTTTTTGGGATTTGCCAAATACTATTGGATCTTCACCAAAGACTTCTCTCGAGTTGCAGCTCCACTTACACGTTTGACTTGTAAAGACAAACTCCAATGGAATCAAGAAGCGGAAGTTGCTTTTGAATCTTTGAAGACAGTGTTTGTTTCTACACCAATCCTCTATCGTGTTGATTTTTTCAAAGGGTTCTTTATGGAAACAGATGCATCGGACTTTGCACTGGGTGCGGTTTTATCACAAATGGGAACAGATGACAAACTTCATCCAGTAGCCTTTCATTCAAAAAAATTCTCAACATTAGAAATCAATTATAAGATCTACGACAAAGAACTTCTTATAATTGTGGATTCTTTTTAAGAATGGCGTCATTATCTAGAAGGCGCTTCTAGTCTAGTCATCGTGTATACGGATCACAAGAACCTCAAATATTTTATGTCAACACGTGTATTAAATCGTTGCCAAGCGCATTGGAGCATGTTTTTATGAAGATTCGAGTTCATCATCACTTATCGGCCAGGAAAACAACAAGGTTTGTCCGATACCTTGTCTAGATGTTCTTATCTTGTACCAAGAGAAGGAGATGCAGCTTTTCAGTAACAAAAAACGGTTCTCTTGAAGCCACAGCAATTTCATCTTCGAGCAATAAAATCAACATTGACTGTTGATTTAACTTTTCTAAAGCAAGTCCAGTTAAATATGTCTTCAGACCCTCTTGTTCATGATATCAAGAATAATTCTTCTAAATCTCATGATCCCTCTAAATTTGAATTCAAAAACAACCTACTCTATTTCGAAGGATGCCTATATATTCCAGAAGGAGAAGCACGTTTACGTATTCTTCAAGCTCGTCATGACTTCCCAGCAGCAGGACATTTTGGATATAATAAGACTTTGGAGCTGATATCTAGGGATTTTTGGTGGCCTCAAATGTGGAAGGCAGTGAAAGATTTTGTACAATCATGTGATGTTTGCTCAAGATCAAAAACTCCTTGTCATCGATCTTTTGGACTTCTTCACCCATTACCCATTCCAAAACAATCATGGTCTTCTGTTTCTATGGACTTCATCATGGATCTTCCAATCTCAGGTTCTTATGACTCTATATTTGTAATAGTAGATCATTTTACCAAGATGGCATATTTTGTATCATGTACAAAATCTATCACAGGTGAAGAAACAGCTAAGCTCTTTCTTGACAATATCTATCGCTATCATGGATTACCCAAGGATATTATATCAGATAGGGGAACTCAATTTGTATCAAGATTTTGGCGGACTCTTTTCAAGATTCTTAAAGTGGATATAAAACTATCTTCGACATTCCATCTTCAAATTGATGGACAAACGATGCGTGTTAATCAAGTTTTGGAGCAATATTTAAGATGTACCATTAATTACCAATAAGATGATTGGACAATTCTTTTGTCATTGGCAGAGTTTGCTTACAATAACACAATACATTCTTCTACAAAACAAACACCTTTCTTTGTTAATTATGGTTATTATCCATGACTTGATACTTTTGACTTTTCAAAAGTTGATAATCCTGCTGCGAAAGATTTGGCAATTCATTTATCAAAGCTACATGCAACGATGAAGGGGTAGTTAAAAGAGGCTCAAGAACAACAAAAGGTCAATGTGGATGTCTATCGAAAGGAACAACCATCATTCATCTTGGGTGATAAGGTATGGCTACTTCATCGTAATATCAAGACTACTCGTCTTTGTGATAAGTTGGACTATCGAAGGCTAGGACCATTTTCTATTTCTGCACAAATCAATCCAGTTGAATATCGTTTACATCTACTGAAGTCAATGAAAATCCATCCAGTATTCCAGGTGTCTCTTCTTGAACCATACAAGACAGTGGACATACAAAGAAGACGACAAGCTCTACCTCCTTCTATAGAAGTGGACAATAATGAAGAGTTTGAAGTAGAAGAAGTCTTAGATTCAAGGCGGCGCCGAAATAAATTAGAATATCTTGTCTATTGGCATGGATATGATATTAGTGAATGTACATAGGAGCCAATAAAGAATCTTGCAAATGCAGCAAAGGCGGTGGAGGCTTTTCATTGACGACATCCATCAAAATCAAGATGAAAACCTTCTTTATAAAAGAAACAACATCTAGGCAAGATAACATTCTACTTTCAATTCTTGTTCGTAGCTTCTTTGTAGTAGTGACGCTCAGGAGATGGAGAACCAACAACCAGCGGATTCGACTCAAGAACCTTTATTTGCTGACCTATCCGACGAGACATTACGATTGTTACAACCTTCAAGTCGACGCAATCGAGATGAAGATCTTCAAGAATGACATGTTCTTCCTCGAATAGATGGCGAGATACAACGCGTTTGGTATCACAATTTGGGAAGGGACTCCCGATGTTTGGTGATTGTGCTAGAGGTAGGAACAACTCTTGATGGTATTCCAAATATTCTATTCGAAGGAAGTTATGAAGGCCTCAACAATGATCAAATAACTGGGTGGTCTTCCCGCCCTGGTATGGAACACTACCGATGGTTGAGAGGCCCTATCAATCATCTTCAAAGAGAATAAAGATTAGAGTATGTGGCGAATACAATTCGTCGCATCATAGATTTTCTCAACATATGATGACCGCTCCTCGTGGAACTCGTCCCTAGAAGGGGGAGTAATGTCACGAACATAATCAGATAAGCTAGTAATTATATATACAAATAGGTAGAAGTAAGTAAAAGTAGGTAAAAGTAAGTTAATTCTATAGTATTTAATATGGAAGCTTTTTAGAAGCTTCATAGACACTGCTTTGACTTCATAGGTGTCTTTAATTGACTTTTTGGATTAGAAACGTGGTCAACAAGTTGGCCATGTGCCACACATGTTGTTAGCTTGAAGATCAAGCTAATTATGTGGCCCACACGTAGAAAAACTTGCCTTGTAAGTCAAAGCATGTATCCTACAAAGTCAACACATATTGGAGGTCCTATAGAACGTCGCCACGTAGCCACTAATTAGATAGTATATATAGAGATAAGAGTGAAGGCTTCTTCACTCTTGTCAACTCCTTTCTTGCTTCTAGTCTAGTTTCAAGGATCTCTAGTTTTCTTGTCTTTTTGCAATAGCCATTCCATTTTC
This sequence comes from Physcomitrium patens, assembly GCF_059467195.1. Lineage (NCBI taxonomy): Eukaryota > Viridiplantae > Streptophyta > Bryopsida > Funariales > Funariaceae > Physcomitrium > Physcomitrium patens. The sequence goes on from NC_143410.1 coordinate 4,643,742, forward strand.
TCTTTCAATATATATACTTGTTTATATATATTTTTTTACCTCTCTTTGAGTGAAGGCTCACTTGTCTGAATTATTTTTTCATCGAGTTCTTGTCTTTGACATTGAGTGGTGAATTTGAATGTTTTGAGAGGATAATGATTTTGTGAGAGCTTTACAAAATTAGTATTTTTTTAGATGACATTTTTTTTTTTGTAGAATAAAAAAGTCGTTATATTTTGGTAAATTTTGTAATTTTTATAAAATAATCTATAAGCAATTGTATTATTTTTGGATATAATTTAGAAAGTTAAGCTCAATCAAATAGTTAGATCAAAGATTATTAATATTTAAGTGATTAAGATTTTAAAAATAAGATTTTAAAGATTATTGTGGGTTTCTATGATTTTAGATTTGTTTTTTGTTAGATTGATATAATTTTTTTTAAGCTAATAGTTCATTCAATTTCCAACATTTATATAAATTTTTAGATTCTACATTTTTTTTTGTAATTTTAAAATTTTGGAGCCTAAGTAGATTAGTAAGATAGTTCAAGATATGACATGATCTTACAATACACAAAAAAATTAAAAACAAAAGTTTAATATAAACGTAAATAAATTAGAATTTAAGATGGTTTTTTATTATTATTTAGAAGATTTATAGCCAAATTTGAAAAAGATCTATTTTTTTGTATTATTACGAATTTTTATATAAATAAGATAATAATATTAATTTTTTATTAGATTTAAAATTTCTTGACTTTTAAAAAATTAATATAAGTACAATAACCAAATTTACATAAAACATTTCATCTTTATAATATAAGGTAATACAAAAATATCACAAGAATCAACTTAAAAAAAATAGAAAAAATCTATAAATAAAAAAACATTAAAGAATTTTTATTAAAATCGTTCTAAATATTAAAAAATTACAAAAAATTAAAACTACAAAGCAAAAATTATTAGAATAAAAAAATATAGAGATAAATTAATTTGATACATTAAGAAAAAAGGAGTTTAAGTATAAACTAATGAGTGTAGAATTTTACAAAGATATAAGTAGTAGATTTTTAAGTAATGGAAGAGTTGAATATAATAATATTTAGTTTGTAGACAAGAAACAATAAATCTGCAACATGAGAGAGTTTTGAGTGGATAGTACTACTACATGTATAAGCATCAAATTTAGTCTACATAAAGTATTTTTAAATTCAAAAAATACTTTAAAAACATATTTTTGATTATATTTTTAAGTATTAAATTTTTAAAAGATCCAAAAATAATTTATAAACACTAAATCATTCTACTAAGAATTATTTTATACAAGAAATAATAGATATTATTTACCAAACCAAATATGAATTAATAAGATGATAAAATAAAGACTTATACAATTTTTTTATCATTTGGAAAAAATTTATTCAAAATTATTTAACAAGTTGAATAATATCTTTTTTTTCTAATACCACTCAAGAATGGTTTAGACTTTGCCATTTTTAAAATTCTTTTTCTTAACATTGGAACCTCTCAATGTGCAAACTGCTTTCAATTGCTACCTTTTTCTTCCAACTTATGATTGAGTACAATTCTAGTTTCTCATCTCGTAAAAAGCTAACTGAGTTTTTGTTCATAATTAGTCAATTTTTTACATGTAGCTTCAATTCTTGTTATATTTTTCATTGCTTTGATAACATAATGTTCTAAAAACACCAAATTAAGATGAAATGACTTATTTATAGTATTTGAATATCCAAAATCAAGTCCATATTTTAGAGCTATGATATGAAGGATATAATTGATATTAATTTTTTTAGTAGGATAAATTTTTAATACATTCTTAAATAAGATGATCTTGATTAGATTTTATTTTGAGACTATATATAATGTGATGTACATGGATATTTTAAGAATTGATAACATGCAGTGGTTTTATAAACATAGCAAGTATTGGGATTCTAATGCAATTATGGCCATCCACAATACACATGCATTTTCACTTCAATGGATATATTCATGAATATTTCATTTGTTTCACATATAAGAACTATCAATCACTCTGATTTATTCTAAGTACAATCAAATCTAAGCAAACAAAGACTCATCTAGCTTTAATCACAATTGCTTGGCTTGCTTAGTAATCATTTAAAGGTCCATATTTTGTTTTCTCGGCCAGTGACGGATTCCAGACTTCGTCCTCTGGTATTTCATTAACGTTGTGTCCACAGACCCTGTCATTATTTCATTCATCAACAATCGCTTCTCCCAATGCGACCCCGCCGTCCCTCTCCCTCCACCATCTTCCAGTTCTAATCAACTGAAATCCTTGGAGTAAGCCTGCCATCATTCAAAAAGAATCGTTCATTCAGATTCATGAAGGGAACAAGCATTGACGTTTGGAACGTTTCCTTCCCAGCTCCTAAACTTACGAAACTGAGACGCAGCTGCAAGAGGTCGATACATACCCCATAATGCTGCCGTGAACGCGCAACCACCCTGGGCAAAACGATTCGCGTCACCATTCGCCTCAAATTGGAGTCGAACTCTTGTGCCACCACCTCTCTGCGCCTCCGCTTGCGCTCATCTCGAAAGTGAGCAAAGGCGTGTGGATGACAACCCAACACATGCATACCCTCATGAATGAGAGTAGCAGACAAGAGAGTCTCAGCTTCGGCAGACAAATGCCGTGGCGCCACATTCACACGCCCAGCAATGGCACGACTCCATTGATCTCGCTCACAAGCCACAGCCCACCCGACGGTATTGCCTGTGGTGGTTCTAGTTGTGACCAACAAGACTAGGTCGGGATTCGCTGCTCTCTCTGCAATTCATTGAACTGAATTCTTAGTGATTCAATTGCAGGGCAATAATTAAGTTTGAAAATGTAGCAATGAAGTATTAATCAATTGCACTATAATTACTATGAGGGTCTAAAGAAAAGATTGAAAACACATCTGTGCAATTAAATTTAAAATGTTAAAAATTAATTACAAATCCTCTGAATGTTTTTTTTAGTGAAAGGTTTATTTTTATTAATTTATTTTGAATTTATAAACTAAAAAGATCATAAACATATTTGTAATATAATAAAATATTCATATTTAAATAATGAATTCAAGAATATATTTAAAACATGTGGCACAAATAGTGATTTTTATTTTTTACATATTTTACAAAATATGAGATCAATTCTTCAATTCTAGACATGAAAACTTTATGTGAAAAATAAATAAACTTAAGATATGTTTATTTTATAAATTTGGAGTCATATTTTATATCATATTTCAATAAAAATATTTTGACAAAAATTAGAAAATTATTATATAAAATAATTACTATAAATATGTATCTATATATGTATATATATTATATTAAAATCAGAGAAAAAAATTATTAATAGTTTTTAATAGTTCTAAATTATTTTTTAATCTATTTATTAGTATTATTATAATAATCTTTGAATTAATTTCTAAATTTTGGTAATATTTAAAACATTTTATTAGGATAAAAGTATAAACATTTCTAGAAGGTTGAAAAAAATACATAATAATATTCAAATATTTTGATGTCCCTCCATCAAGTATAATTTATACTAAAAAAATTTAATTCCAACTTAAAGATTTTAATTTTAAGTTTTGTCAACACATATGTTGGATTCAAAAAAATAAAAAATAAAAAATAAAAAAAATCTTATTAAAGTTGCTTTTGATATTACAAATAATATTTTTAATGTAATGATGTCAAGCTTCTATACATTTTTTTGTAGAATGGTTCACTAATTCTTTTTCTAGATGTATAAGAATTTAGCTACTTTAATATAATAAAATTAGATATTATGCCAAGCAAAGCTCATAGATAAGTCTTTTCAACTATGATACTTTTTTATATGCTTATATAATAATTATATATTTGATTTCAATAATTAAAAATATAAGGTAGAGTATATAATACACTTTTATTTTATAGGTTTATCAACTATTGTAGGGACATACTTTGTAGTCTAAGTCTCCAAAGTACTATGTGATGTTATTTTTCTCTCATAATGCAATTACTTATGGAATCTTAAAGATAAAAAATATCTACTTTGTTTCTTTTTAAAATTAATTTTCTAAATTTGGTATATATTTGTATTAAAGGCATGAACTCAAGGAAGATACGTAAACAAGTGAAATAAATATCAAACATAGATAATAAAAAATATATATATAAGAAGAAATTATAATAGCTATTGCAAAAGACAAGAAATTTAGAGACTCTTGAAACTAGACTAGAAGCAAAAAAGATGTTGACAAGAATGAAAAAGACTTTATTCTTGCCTCTATATTTACTATCTAACTAAAATCTATATGACAATGTTGTATAGGACCTTTGATACATGTTCAATTTGCAAGACATATGTCTTAGCTTGCTAGAAAAGTTTCCTATGTATACACCACATGATTAGCTTATACCACAAGCTATCAACACATGCAATAATTGACCAACTTGTTGACTAAGTATTCAACCTATCAATCATTTGTAGACACATATAAAGGTGAATTTGCTTCTAAGAAGATTGTCAATAAGATATTATCAAATTAGTCTATTTTTACTTACTTCTACCTATCTAATTAATTATTAGAATTAATATATATATATATATATATATATATATATGATATTTTGTCAGCTATATAAATAAAAAAACTAGATATCAGTTTTAATATATATATTTTTATATATACAAGAAAGCCTATATTACATTTATATATAAAATATTAGATTTTATTATTATTTTTTTAATAATAAAATTAAATTAATAGAAATTTAAAATTATATATTAAAATAATATTTCTTGATTTTTATTTATATCCTCTAAACCAAAGTATATATCAAGGACATTAATAATAAAATATAAAAACCTCAGTATATTCTTGTATCACTAAAAAAAGAATAGATATTTACTCAAAAGTAGTATAGTATTTGAACTTGAATGGTTATTACAAAAGATAAGAAAACTAGAGACTTTTGAAGTCAAACTAAGAATAAGAAAGATGTTGGCAAGAGTAAAAAAGGCTTTACTCTTATTTCCATATATATTATCTAATTAAGAGCTACATAATCATGTTCTATATATATATATCTTTTAAAAAGTTTTACTACAAAATATTATAAATCTATCTATATTTATGCACTACTTAATATTACTTATTTAGATAAATATGTATTTTTGTGACATTATCTCCTCTTTTAGGGACAAGTTCTATAAGAAGCATTAATCACATGTTCAAAAATTTTAAGATGCAACAAATTGCACTTGTAACTTACTTTGATTTTTATTCTCCTTAAAGATAGTTGATAGGTTCTTAACCATCAATAGTGTCTTATACTAGAATAAGACGACTAATCTTACATGTTATTATTGTTAAGGCCTTTGTAATTTTAAATATCAATAAAAAAAAATTAAAATATCATTAAGAGTGGTTCCTAATTTTAATAATATTTTAAAATATTAAAAATTTCTTTTAAGATTATAATATTAAATATATTATATCTCACTATCTATTTAAAAAAAAACATGTTATTCTTGAAGATCTTCATTTCTAATACATCGTCTTGAAGATTGTAAGAATCTCAATGCATTATTTGATAATTCTATAAACAATAGCTCTTTATCATTAACATACATATTTACTCCTATAGTTATTTAGATGATATAAATTGGTAGAAATAGATTTATATTTGATAATATTTTATAATATTACTTAAATAAATAGAAATAAATTTGATAATGTTTTATAGAAAAGCTTTCTAGAAGCTTCATAGATACAGTTTCATTTTTTATATGTCTATATAAGTGATTGGTAGGATAAACACTTGGCCAACAAGTTAGCCATGTATCACACGTGTTAATAGCTTGTGATGTAGTGCACATATAAGGATTGTACCTTTACAAGTTAAGATATGTATCTTGCAAATTAAACATGTGCCAAAGGTCCTACAGAATATTGCTACATAGCTCCTAATTAGATTAGATCATAGAAAGCATATTGTGACAAATAGAGAATAAAGTGGCAATTCTTGCAAATCTTCAAAGCCTTCACAATAGCTTACAAAAGGAGATTATATTTCTATACAATCTAAGTAATGAATCTTTGATTAATATAATATCTAAAGAAGCCAAATCAGAGATTCATAATTTACAACAAGAAGTTGTTCAATTGAGAGAAGTAAGTACAAGATATATAATATATATGATTCCAAAAGATGTTTTAAGAACTATTATAAAGAAATAAAAGGCTAATATGTGAGACAAGTTTAATAGAATACAATTCAATTTTGAAAGTTTTGTACTATACGTACAACTCTACTTATACTTATTGTCACGGACATACATATAATTACCTATATGAATAGATAAAAGTATGTAAAAGTAGATAAAAGTAGGTTAATTGTGTAATATCTTCTAGAGAAGCTTCTTAGAAGCTTCATAGACGCTGCTTTGACTTTATAGGAGTCTATAGTTGACTTTTAGGTTAGAAACTTGGTCAACAAGTTAGCCATGTGCCACACATGTTGGAAGCTTAAAGAACAAGCTAACTACGTGGTCCATCCATAGAAAACTTGCCTTGCAAGCAAAGGCATGTGGCCTAGAAAGTCAACATATATTGGAGGTCTTATAGAACATCGCCACGTGGCTTCTAGTTAGATAGTATATATAGAGGCAAGAGTGAAGCCCTCTTCACTCTTGTCAACTCCTTTCTTGCTTCTAGTCTAGTTTCAAGGGTCTCTAGTTTTCTTGTATTTTGGCAATAGCCATTCCAGTTTCTTTCTTAATATACATATTTCTATTTTGTCCTATTTCTTTTTGAGAAAAGTCTCACTTACTCTTTAGCTTTCATCGAGTTCTTGTCCTTGACACTTATATCTTTATTTTTATGTAAATAAATTCACTCAAGTTATTTTGTAGATATTTTTTTATCAAAAAAATACTCATTAATAATTTATTTTATTATTAAAAAAAATATAATATTATACAATATATAAGCTCTTATAGAAAGATTTATTGTTGCATTTAGAGATAGTGATCAAGAAAAGGTGATAGAGATAAAGATACAAAACTTGCAACAAGGACCACATTTAACTATAATTTATGCTATAAAATTTCAATAATTTACTTAAAACCTTGATTGAAATAATAAGGCAATTATGACTTGGTTTTCACATGATTTAAGAGACAATATAAAAAAATTATTGATTACAATGCCACAAGTCGATAATTTAGATGAACTCATATTTCAAGTTATAATTTTTTATAATTAATTATTTGAATTGCTACAAGAAAGACAATGGAATTTTAATAATTAACATCATAGTACCACTACCACTTCTTCAAGAACATCATAAAAACATTCAATAGGTCCTAAACCTATGCAAATTGATACAACTCAATGTAAGCCATTCATAATAATAGAGAAGAAAAAGCATTGTTGTATTATGTGTATTTTTGCTTGAAAATGCATCAGGCAGTTAGTTGTGGAAAGTAAGTAGAAATGTAATAACAATCCTATCAAAATCAATAGAGTCTTAAACAAATTTTAAGTGATCTTTAATAATCCTAATCAAACTTCAATCAATTTAAGGTAAATTTAAAAGTAGTTACAAAAGAAATATAAAGAAGTCATAAATTAATTTTAAACAATAATAATAATAAATTCTAAATAAAGAAAAAATGAAATATTAAATAAATAATAATAATTTTAAAGAAATATTATAAAATTTTAAAAATAGGAATCCTAAATAAATCAGAAATAAATCCTAATCAAATATTAATTTAATCATAATTAAAACCCTAATAAATCTTAATCAAATCCTAGAATAAATCCTAATTAAATATTAGCTGAAATCTTAGATAATCTTAATCAAATCTTAGATCATATTTTAATCAAATCTTAATTAATCTTAATCAAATCCTAGGTAAAATACTAATTAAATCCTAATTAAAATCCTAATCAATCTTAAGTCAAATTCTAATAAAATCCTAATTTCTAAAAAAATCCTAAATCAATTCTAATAAAATTCTAAAATATAAAATCTAATCTTAGACCAAATCCTAATCAAATCTTCATCTTAAATAAATCCTAATTAAATCTTTAAAAAATCCTAAATAAATCTTAATCAATTATTATACTTGTTTGAAACCTCAATAAAAATTAATTAAATTATCAATTTTAACTAAAATTTCATTCAAACTTCAATTAACAAGAAATTATTAAGCATAGAAGATTTTAAAAGAATCATATTTACCAATTTCAAGAAGAGCTCTCAAAACCTCTCAGTTATTAGCTCTCTTCTTTCTTCGACTTGAATGTCAATCTTTAAACAAAGATTTCTCTTTTTTGAACTATTTAATTGCTCCATAAATTGATTTATGTAAAGATATTCAAGTCTTAATTTCTTTTACAAATTTTTACTTCAATCAAACTAACAAATATTTTTAGATTGTGAAATCCCTCATTAACTTTAAATTTTAATAATTAAAGACCATAATCTACAAAAACTTATATTTTTCAATCTAACTAGTTGATTGACCTCAAATTTCTCACACAAATTTATAACAAGTATAATAATAAATTACAAAATTTTCATCTATAAATATATTACAAAATTTAAAAAATCTTTAAATTTGTAATCTTTTTTTTATTTCTCAAAATTCAAATCCATAGAATACATTATTTAAATTGAAAATAATTCAAAACCTCAATATTAATTCAAATAATATGAAATCAACTCTCAAAAATCTCTTTATAAGTTTGCTCTCTAACTCTATATTTCAATTGACAAAAAAACCCTGGAATTGCTATAGGTATGTAGTTTTGTATATCAATGTCTAATTTTGATTAGGTTCAAAATTAGTCTTCTTCAAGTATCAATTTTTAGTAATATAAGGTAATTTTTACTTAAATTTTTTATAATTTTCTTCTAAAGATGTTTATATTATTTATTTTATTTACTTATATTGATTTGAGGCATTTATGCCCCTACAAAGTAAATAGACGTCCCTTCTATTAAAAGCAACAATAGACTAAAAAATTTATTAATTTTTTATTATTTATGTTTATTTTTCTATTATATCTTTTTACTAGGCTCTTCTATAATAACATCCATATTTTTATTTTTTATCATATAGTCATATTACCACATAATAGCATTGGTAAAAAATATGTGTTTATATTAAAGAAATACAAATCACAAAGTAACAAATTTTCTAAACAAGCTTCAGAGATTCAAGGCACAAAATATGACATTAAATCTAAAATTAGCTAAATTTAAAGATAAGAACATCCAATGACAATAGGAATCATGTAGCTTGATATTACAAAATTTTAACTACTACAGAAATGTCTCTTTCTACTTCTATATCTTACACCATGTTATAAACTTCATATTTATATAAAAATTCAAAATTGTGAGATTTTTCTTAAAGCTCTTTTAGATATATGAGCTTCACTATGTTTTATGGATAAAAATTTTACAACTAAATATAACTTAATATTGGTGAAGAAGACTCATTTTGTACCTAGTAAAGTTATGAATTGATAAGCTTTTACATTAGAAGATGGTATTGAAAGAGCACAATCTTTACATGTGATATTAGGAAATCAAGTATCACATATTGTCTTCAACAACATTCAATGTCCTACAAATCTAGTTGTTATTACACTCTTTTAATTTAAATTATATAATTATAATGATGAAGTATTAATATTTTTTCTAAAGAAGAAGGATATATCTTTTCAAATGTGCATTGATTATTGAGGTATAAACAAGATAATGATGAAGAATTGTTATCCATTACCATTGATATTAAAACTCCTTGAAAAACTGGAACAAAGAAAGATCTATACAAAGATTGACCTTTGTGGAGTTTATAATTTGGTACTTATAAAAAAATAAAATAAATAGAAGGGAATATTTTAGATAAGTTATAAAATTTTTAATACAATATCATGCCTTTTAGACTAATCAATACACCAACTATATTCTTGGATTTAATGAATGGTATTTATCAAGAATTCTTAGATAAATTTATTATTTGCTACTTAAATGATATTTTGATTTATTCAAAAATTCTAAAAAATATAACAAACATATGAAGTTGGTCCTACAAAAACTAAACAATGCAAGATTATATACTAAATTAAAAAATTTTATATTCCACAAATCTAAGGTTGAATTTTTTGGATGTATCATATCCAATGAAGACTTATTAATGAATCAAAAGAATGTTCAAGTTGTTAAGGATTCAAAAATTCCTAAAATAGTATAAAATATAAAATATTTTCTTAAATTTTCTTATTTTTATGAGGTATTTATTAAGAACTATTCTCAATTAGTGATTTTACTTACTTGGTTGATATGTAAAAATAAGTTGGAAAAAAGGCCTTAAATAAAGAAGGCTTTCAAGATTTCAAAATACCTTATATTTTTGTTCTAATTTTAATAAATTTAAATTTTTATATAAAAAATGATGCCTCAAGTTTTGTACTAGAAGCTAAGCTTTTATGAAAACAAAAAGATAAGAAATTATATTTAATGGTATTTTATTCTAAAAAAAATTCAACTACCAAGATTGATTATAAAATTTATTATAATTTTTTTTTTTGCTATTGTGAATTCCTTCCAAGCATGGTGCCACTTGCTTCAAGGTATTTCATATCTAAAAGTTGTATATACAAATCACAAAAATCTTATACATTTTATGACAATTTGTATTTTAAAATGTTGTTAACTTCAATAAAATATGTCTGTATCTTATATTGATTTCAACATTATATATCAATCTATAAAAAAAATGAGGGTTATCAAATGCTTTATCTAAGCAATCATGCTTTATGCCAATAGAGAGAGAGGCAAAATATAATCAATAACAGATAATATTTTAAAAATCTAAACAATTGTGTCTTTAAACAACTATTATGTCAATTCTAGTAGATTCTTCACTTCTTGATCAAGTTTGTACAATATTGACTATGAACCCTTTCACCTTTGATATTAAACCAATGTGTTAATAATATTCAAGTTAATTTCAAAAAAAATAATTTTAAATTTAATCTTTTTTATTTTAAAGAATGCATATATATATATATATATATATATATATATATATTCTTGAAGGACTTGTAGGTCCTCATGTTTTACAAGCATGTCATGAATTTTCTACTTTTAGATATTTTAGATTCAAGAAGACATTGAAATTTCTTTTTCAAGACTTTTGGTAGCCTAAGATATAGAAGACTGTAAAAAAAAATTACTTTTATATAATATATGTTTCAAATGAAAGAATCCTTGACATCACCTATACAGACTTTTTCAACCATTATTTTTTATAATTAATTATTTGAATTGCTACAAGAAAGACAATGGAATTTTAATAATTAACATCATAGTACCACTACCACTTCTTCAAGAACATCATAAAAACATTCAATAGGTCCTAAACCTATGCAAATTGATACAACTCAATGTAAGCCATTCATAATAATAGAGAAGAAAAAGCATTGTTGTATTATGTGTATTTTTGCTTGAAAATGCATCGGGCAGTTAGTTGTGGAAAGTAAGTAGAAATGTAATAACAATCCTATCAAAATCAATAGAGTCTTAAACAAATTTTAAGTGATCTTTAATAATCCTAATCAAACTTCAATCAATTTAAGGTAAATTTAAAAGTAGTTACAAAAGAAATATAAAGAAGTCATAAATTAATTTTAAACAATAATAATAATAAATTCTAAATAAAGAAAAAATGAAATATTAAATAAATAATAATAATTTTAAAGAAATATTATAAAATTTTAAAAATAGGAATCCTAAATAAATCAGAAATAAATCCTAATCAAATATTAATTTAATCATAATTAAAACCCTAATAAATCTTAATCAAATCCTAGAATAAATCCTAATTAAATATTAGCTGAAATCTTAGATAATCTTAATCAAATCTTAGATCATATTTTAATCAAATCTTAATTAATCTTAATCAAATCCTAGGTAAAATACTAATTAAATCCTAATTAAAATCCTAATCAATCTTAAGTCAAATTCTAATAAAATCCTAATTTCTAAAAAAATCCTAAATCAATTCTAATAAAATTCTAAAATATAAAATCTAATCTTAGACCAAATCCTAATCAAATCTTCATCTTAAATAAATCCTAATTAAATCTTTAAAAAATCCTAAATAAATCTTAATCAATTATTATACTTGTTTGAAACCTCAATAAAAATTAATTAAATTATCAATTTTAACTAAAATTTCATTCAAACTTCAATTAACAAGAAATTATTAAGCATAGAAGATTTTAAAAGAATCATATTTACCAATTTCAAGAAGAGCTCTCAAAACCTCTCAGTTATTAGCTCTCTTCTTTCTTCGACTTGAATGTCAATCTTTAAACAAAGATTTCTCTTTTTTGAACTATTTAATTGCTCCATAAATTGATTTATGTAAAGATATTCAAGTCTTAATTTCTTTTACAAATTTTTACTTCAATCAAACTAACAAATATTTTTAGATTGTGAAATCCCTCATTAACTTTAAATTTTAATAATTAAAGACCATAATCTACAAAAACTTATATTTTTCAATCTAACTAGTTGATTGACCTCAAATTTCTCACACAAATTTATAACAAGTATAATAATAAATTACAAAATTTTCATCTATAAATATATTACAAAATTTAAAAAATCTTTAAATTTGTAATCTTTTTTTTATTTCTCAAAATTCAAATCCATAGAATACATTATTTAAATTGAAAATAATTCAAAACCTCAATATTAATTCAAATAATATGAAATCAACTCTCAAAAATCTCTTTATAAGTTTGCTCTCTAACTCTATATTTCAATTGACAAAAAAACCCTGGAATTGCTATAGGTATGTAGTTTTGTATATCAATGTCTAATTTTGATTAGGTTCAAAATTAGTCTTCTTCAAGTATCAATTTTTAGTAATATAAGGTAATTTTTACTTAAATTTTTTATAATTTTCTTCTAAAGATGTTTATATTATTTATTTTATTTACTTATATTGATTTGAGGCATTTATGCCCCTACAAAGTAAATAGACGTCCCTTCTATTAAAAGCAACAATAGACTAAAAAATTTATTAATTTTTTATTATTTATGTTTATTTTTCTATTATATCTTTTTACTAGGCTCTTCTATAATAACATCCATATTTTTATTTTTTATCATATAGTCATATTACCACATAATAGCATTGGTAAAAAATATGTGTTTATATTAAAGAAATACAAATCACAAAGTAACAAATTTTCTAAACAAGCTTCAGAGATTCAAGGCACAAAATATGACATTAAATCTAAAATTAGCTAAATTTAAAGATAAGAACATCCAATGACAATAGGAATCATGTAGCTTGATATTACAAAATTTTAACTACTACAGAAATGTCTCTTTCTACTTCTATATCTTACACCATGTTATAAACTTCATATTTATATAAAAATTCAAAATTGTGAGATTTTTCTTAAAGCTCTTTTAGATATATGAGCTTCACTATGTTTTATGGATAAAAATTTTACAACTAAATATAACTTAATATTGGTGAAGAAGACTCATTTTGTACCTAGTAAAGTTATGAATTGATAAGCTTTTACATTAGAAGATGGTATTGAAAGAGCACAATCTTTACATGTGATATTAGGAAATCAAGTATCACATATTGTCTTCAACAACATTCAATGTCCTACAAATCTAGTTGTTATTACACTCTTTTAATTTAAATTATATAATTATAATGATGAAGTATTAATATTTTTTCTAAAGAAGAAGGATATATCTTTTCAAATGTGCATTGATTATTGAGGTATAAACAAGATAATGATGAAGAATTGTTATCCATTACCATTGATATTAAAACTCCTTGAAAAACTGGAACAAAGAAAGATCTATACAAAGATTGACCTTTGTGGAGTTTATAATTTGGTACTTATAAAAAAATAAAATAAATAGAAGGGAATATTTTAGATAAGTTATAAAATTTTTAATACAATATCATGCCTTTTAGACTAATCAATACACCAACTATATTCTTGGATTTAATGAATGGTATTTATCAAGAATTCTTAGATAAATTTATTATTTGCTACTTAAATGATATTTTGATTTATTCAAAAATTCTAAAAAATATAACAAACATATGAAGTTGGTCCTACAAAAACTAAACAATGCAAGATTATATACTAAATTAAAAAATTTTATATTCCACAAATCTAAGGTTGAATTTTTTGGATGTATCATATCCAATGAAGACTTATTAATGAATCAAAAGAATGTTCAAGTTGTTAAGGATTCAAAAATTCCTAAAATAGTATAAAATATAAAATATTTTCTTAAATTTTCTTATTTTTATGAGGTATTTATTAAGAACTATTCTCAATTAGTGATTTTACTTACTTGGTTGATATGTAAAAATAAGTTGGAAAAAAGGCCTTAAATAAAGAAGGCTTTCAAGATTTCAAAATACCTTATATTTTTGTTCTAATTTTAATAAATTTAAATTTTTATATAAAAAATGATGCCTCAAGTTTTGTACTAGAAGCTAAGCTTTTATGAAAACAAAAAGATAAGAAATTATATTTAATGGTATTTTATTCTAAAAAAAATTCAACTACCAAGATTGATTATAAAATTTATTATAATTTTTTTTTTTGCTATTGTGAATTCCTTCCAAGCATGGTGCCACTTGCTTCAAGGTATTTCATATCTAAAAGTTGTATATACAAATCACAAAAATCTTATACATTTTATGACAATTTGTATTTTAAAATGTTGTTAACTTCAATAAAATATGTCTGTATCTTATATTGATTTCAACATTATATATCAATCTATAAAAAAAATGAGGGTTATCAAATGCTTTATCTAAGCAATCATGCTTTATGCCAATAGAGAGAGAGGCAAAATATAATCAATAACAGATAATATTTTAAAAATCTAAACAATTGTGTCTTTAAACAACTATTATGTCAATTCTAGTAGATTCTTCACTTCTTGATCAAGTTTGTACAATATTGACTATGAACCCTTTCACCTTTGATATTAAACCAATGTGTTAATAATATTCAAGTTAATTTCAAAAAAAATAATTTTAAATTTAATCTTTTTTATTTTAAAGAATGCATATATATATATATATATATATATATATTCTTGAAGGACTTGTAGGTCCTCATGTTTTACAAGCATGTCATGAATTTTCTACTTTTAGATATTTTAGATTCAAGAAGACATTGAAATTTCTTTTTCAAGACTTTTGGTAGCCTAAGATATAGAAGACTGTAAAAAAAAATTACTTTTATATAATATATGTTTCAAATGAAAGAATCCTTGACATCACCTATACAGACTTTTTCAACCATTATTTTTTATAATTAATTATTTGAATTGCTACAAGAAAGACAATGGAATTTTAATAATTAACATCATAGTACCACTACCACTTCTTCAAGAACATCATAAAAACATTCAATAGGTCCTAAACCTATGCAAATTGATACAACTCAATGTAAGCCATTCATAATAATAGAGAAGAAAAAGCATTGTTGTATTATGTGTATTTTTGCTTGAAAATGCATCAGGCAGTTAGTTGTGGAAAGTAAGTAGAAATGTAATAACAATCCTATCAAAATCAATAGAGTCTTAAACAAATTTTAAGTGATCTTTAATAATCCTAATCAAACTTCAATCAATTTAAGGTAAATTTAAAAGTAGTTACAAAAGAAATATAAAGAAGTCATAAATTAATTTTAAACAATAATAATAATAAATTCTAAATAAAGAAAAAATGAAATATTAAATAAATAATAATAATTTTAAAGAAATATTATAAAATTTTAAAAATAGGAATCCTAAATAAATCAGAAATAAATCCTAATCAAATATTAATTTAATCATAATTAAAACCCTAATAAATCTTAATCAAATCCTAGAATAAATCCTAATTAAATATTAGCTGAAATCTTAGATAATCTTAATCAAATCTTAGATCATATTTTAATCAAATCTTAATTAATCTTAATCAAATCCTAGGTAAAATACTAATTAAATCCTAATTAAAATCCTAATCAATCTTAAGTCAAATTCTAATAAAATCCTAATTTCTAAAAAAATCCTAAATCAATTCTAATAAAATTCTAAAATATAAAATCTAATCTTAGACCAAATCCTAATCAAATCTTCATCTTAAATAAATCCTAATTAAATCTTTAAAAAATCCTAAATAAATCTTAATCAATTATTATACTTGTTTGAAACCTCAATAAAAATTAATTAAATTATCAATTTTAACTAAAATTTCATTCAAACTTCAATTAACAAGAAATTATTAAGCATAGAAGATTTTAAAAGAATCATATTTACCAATTTCAAGAAGAGCTCTCAAAACCTCTCAGTTATTAGCTCTCTTCTTTCTTCGACTTGAATGTCAATCTTTAAACAAAGATTTCTCTTTTTTGAACTATTTAATTGCTCCATAAATTGATTTATGTAAAGATATTCAAGTCTTAATTTCTTTTACAAATTTTTACTTCAATCAAACTAACAAATATTTTTAGATTGTGAAATCCCTCATTAACTTTAAATTTTAATAATTAAAGACCATAATCTACAAAAACTTATATTTTTCAATCTAACTAGTTGATTGACCTCAAATTTCTCACACAAATTTATAACAAGTATAATAATAAATTACAAAATTTTCATCTATAAATATATTACAAAATTTAAAAAATCTTTAAATTTGTAATCTTTTTTTTATTTCTCAAAATTCAAATCCATAGAATACATTATTTAAATTGAAAATAATTCAAAACCTCAATATTAATTCAAATAATATGAAATCAACTCTCAAAAATCTCTTTATAAGTTTGCTCTCTAACTCTATATTTCAATTGACAAAAAAAACCCTGGAATTGCTATAGGTATGTAGTTTTGTATATCAATGTCTAATTTTGATTAGGTTCAAAATTAGTCTTCTTCAAAACTAAACAATGCAAGATTATATACTAAATTAAAAAATTATATACTTTTAGATATTTTAGATTCAAGAAGACATTGAAATTTCTTTTTCAAGACTTTTGGTAGCCTAAGATATAGAAGACTGTAAAAAAAAATTACTTTTATATAATATATGTTTCAAATGAAAGAATCCTTGACATCACCTATACAGACTTTTTCAACCATTATTTTTTTGAGACAACCTTAGTCTTTTATTTTTATAGATTTCAACAACAATCTTCTACCATCAAATTCTTTTGATGCCATATTTGTAATTTTCAATCAACTTACTAAGATGACACATTTTATTTCATATAAGACCATCACAAGAAAAAAAATGGCTGAAATCTTCATTAATAATGTCTATTGATATCATGGATTATTAGATGCTATTATTTCAAAATGAAGATATCAATTCATATCCAAGTTTTAGAAATCACTCTTCGAAATCCTTCAAATAAATATCAAATTATCGTTAGCATTTCATTTGCAAATTGATAGTTAGATTGAGTAAGTTGATTCTATTCTAGAGCAATATTTAAGGCATACTATCAACTATCAATAAGATGATTGGAATACCTATTTTTTCCTTGCTGAAATTGCTTACAGAAATACTATTCATGCTTTTGCTCAATAAACGATTTTTTATGCCAACTATTGATATTATCTAAAGTTAGATATATTATTATTTTTTAAATTTGATAATCTAATTATTAAATAATTTATTATAAGATAGGAAAACTTATATTTAACTATGAAACTTCAATTCAAAGAAGTTCAAGAAAAATATAAAGTATTAGTAAATAGACTTTGAAAGAATAATCTTCTTTTGGAAATGGTGATAAGATATGGCTCGTTTGGAGCAATATAAGGACCAATCAACTATACAATAAATAAGACTATCCACGATTAGAGCTATTTTCTACTTAAAAACCAATTTATCCTAATGCTTATCATTTAGAATTACCAATATCAATGAAAATACATCTTATTTTTCATATTTTTTTTCAAAAACTTACAAAAAATCAAGCACATCAAGAGGAGTACAAGTGTCATTGCTTTATATAAAAGTAGATAATCATAAAGAATTTAAAGTAGAAAAAATATTTAATTTAAAGATAAGGTAAAAAAATTTAAAATATTTTATATATTAATTCAATTATAATATTAATAATCATATATAGAAGCTTATTCAAATTTTATTAAATGTGCTTAAAAAGATACAAGATTTTCATCAATGAAATTCTTCTAAATTAAAAAAAGTAACATGTATGACTACTACCAAGTCACATTGCTATAATATCTAACAACAAAGTAATTTACACCATCTCAACTAAGTAGTTTACACCATCAAGCTGAAGAAGAAGAACTCTATGAACTATTGAGACATCAAAGATTATCAAGCAATTGTTCTTAAACAATCATCATTAAAGTAGAATTTGCTTATGAAGATTATCAAGAAGTAGTCTTTTAAGGAAGTTTTTATAATAAAGATATTAAAGTATAAGCTTAATCTTAAATAGAAGGTGTTGGTGATTATTATTAGATATAAGGACCAATGAGACTTTTGACTTATAAAAGTCAAGTAAAATATATTGTTTAAATTATAAAATATATCTTTGATTTATTTTTGCTTTTGAGTAATTATTACTTAATCACTTTTTAAGGAACTTGGAGCTAAGAAAGAAAGTAATGTCACAAACATCCATTAAGAGAAGTTTTTTAAAGATTTTCAAAGATTTTAGAAAGTTTTCAAAGGCTCTAAGAGATTTTAGAAGGTTTGAAGGTAATTTATAAAGTTTCTTTACTTCCAAATAATGTAAGAAGTGATAAGAAAAGATTCTTGAAGTTTCTTTATAATAAAGTAATAAGAAAATTGCTTAGAAAGCATCTTATAAAGACTTGAGAGCAAAGCCTTCTATAAGAAGTTATCTCAAAGCTTCTTAAATCCTAATATATATAGGTATTAAAATTGAAAGGCTTCTCAAACTCAATAATACATGTCTTATGATCTAGTTTTGGACCATTTAGTCTTACTCTTATTATATTATTGCATTATTTGATAATATGACTCACATATCTTATTCTTATATTGCATAGTTCTTGGATCTTATTGCTTTAAAAATTATCTTTAGCTTTAAAAAATCCTAGTAATTTTTTTTCAAATCCATTATGAATTTTGTTTTTAATTGAAAACTTTATCAATTCTAATTTATGTATCATGGAAATTTTTTACTTGCCATATTAAATGCATATAGATGCATATTCTTTCAAAATTTAAAAATTGATGCTATTGACAAATTAATTCTTATAAAAAAGTTGTTGCTAAGTATTGCCAAATGTTCAAAGGATATAGATTAGCTTTGCTAAAAAGATATAGATAGAAATTGAAAAAAAAAATTTATAGATCTACTATAGGAAATAATTTTTTTAGCCTTAATATGCTTCTTTTTTATTTTTTTAATACTTACTCAATAAGCAAAATCTGCATAGAAGGAAATTAGAGATAGCAAATAAAATCTTAATATCAACCATAGATCTTATATAATTATTTTATATCTAATATCTATTGATAGAAGAATAAAAAAGAGCAAAAATATCCTTGACGTCAAATGTGGATCTTTTGTATTTTCTTTATATACAAAATTTGTCAAAAAAGAAATTAAATAGAGTAAAGGCAATTTCAACCTCAAATATAGATCTTGTGTATTCTTTCTATATGTAAATTTTTTTGATACAGAAATTAGAAAGAATAAATGTGACCTTTATAATTAAACATTTTAAATAAAAGATAATCCTTGAAATCCACTTAAATATTGGCTGATCTTCTCTTGCAACCTTAATTTCAATCTCTTAGTACTAATATCTCTTGAGTTCACTATCCATTAGCTCTTAAATTATAAAAAGTTATTTAAAAATAAGTCTTCTATTAATATTTTATTTATTTCAATTCAATCATCTAAATGCTATAAATCTTAGAAACTCTCATTGATCTTTTAAACTTTAATTTTCAAGACCTCAATAATTTTATATTTTAATGATCTTCAAATAAACTATTTGATTGAACTCAAATTTATGATTCATATACAATATAATTGTATTTACATATTTATGATATATTATGTCTATACCATCTATAAATCTCACAAAAAATTTTAAAGTATAAACTCTTTATATTTTTTAAAATTTAAAAATATTCCAAATCAATTTTGACTTTGTGAAGAATTTATAAAGTCATTAAAAACTCAAATCATTCTAAATCAATATCTATAGTTTTTTATTTTAGTCTACTTTCAAATTCTTTTCTTCAATCTACAAAAAAACTTTAAAATCATTGTAGGTGTACAATTTTGTACCTTGCAATTTGATTTCAACTCTAATTCACAACCACTTTTCTTTGAGTACCAATTCTTAATTTTGTAAGATAAATTTTGCTATAAATTATTCTTAACTTTATTTTAAAAATATTTATATTATTATTATTTTTTACTATTTTATTTTTTTATTTATGAATAAAAAATAAATAAAAGTATTTTTTATAAAAAAATAATATTAATTATAAATTTTTTTACTAGTTCTTTATCTTTTATCCATATTTTGTAACAATATCTTTCAATTAGACTCTTTTCTAATAAAATCCATAATTTTAGCTTGTATCATATAATTGACTTATAACACAATAATATATTAAGTTCTTAGTTAGATTTTCATAAATATATTCTTTAAGTGTAGTCAACTTGTTCTAAAAAAAGCTATAGATTGGTCCAAATAGAAATTGAGCTATTTCTTCAAGATCAATTGAACAATCACAAATACAATGCTCAAGAAGAAAATTTGCATTCTTCTTCTTAAAAACATCTTAATAATCTTGATATTTGCTTAGAATGCCACTTGAAGTTTTTCCACCATCAAAAATAAGTGCGGCATAAGTAAAAAGTATAAAAAGTATAATCCTTGGATAAATTGAATTTTTTGTAATCTTAATTTTTTTAATATAGGCTATTACTATAATATTTTAGAAAAAAATGTATTAAATACAAATATTACTAAACTATCTTGATCATTAGCTGCTATATCTAAAAGAATAGTTCTATAGGTGATATTTCTAAAAGATAATAAATTACTATCTATAAATTTATATGCATATAGTTATTTTTTTAACTATGTATATTTTATATTTTTTTAACTAAGTCGACGTCAATAAAATAAATTAAAGATCTTAAATCTAATAAAAAAAAACTTTATAATTTTTTTTTTCTAAACAAAAATCTATTGTAAAGTAAGATGAAAGATCTACTTTGAAAACAAGATCTTTATTATGTATCCAATAAGATTCTATTTGCACGATTCTTATTGTAGTTGGAAAAACCGTTTTTTTGACACATGAATCTTTTTGGCAACCATACTCCTTATTTCATAATTGTGTTGATCTTTTAAACAATATTAAGAAATATATTTAAGTTCTCTAGAATATAAGTATAATTTTTATTGACAATATCAAGTCTTTTTTTGCTCACTAAGAGGTTTGAAACGTATTATATTAATTTACATAGGTTTTGGTATTAATAAATAAGTTTTTAAAAACTTTAAAGTTATTGCTATAACTTGACTAATATCTTTTAAAGTAAATCTTTATTCATGACATCTTTTAGAAACTCAATTATCACATACAATAGCTTAAATAATAATTTTTTCCAATAAATTTGCTTTTAGTATTCTCAAAAACAAGTCTTTGACATTATCTTTAAATCCATATTAAAATTTACTAATAAGGTTTTATTATTCTAATCTATGTTATACTCAAGGTTTTGGAACTCAACAATATTTATAGTAGTTAAATGTACACCTTGTCATAGAAATAGAGGTTTGGTTTGTGTTACATTTTTTTTATTATTCTTTCTAAATGTGGACATAAATACTTCTAAAAATGAATTCAAATCATAGAAGATTTGAGACTCGTTTTTTTATCAAAAGTGCAAATTAAAAGAGAGCACTTCTAGATAGAAGTGTATTTATGAATCCGACTTGAATAAATCCATCAAGATGTTGGAAAAGATGCAACTTTAGATAGAACTTGACTTCATATAAAAATCTTCAAAATTTTGATTTTATTCCATAAAATTTCTTTGACATATTTATTTTTTCTTCCTTCATACTTATACTAGCAAGACTTCTTAGATTCAATTATAAATTTGATCTATTTTCTTCTTTCAATTGAAAAAAAAAAATTAGCATAGACTTCAAACTTTATTGTTAATTTCTTAAAATATGTTTCTTAATCTTAAAACTATAAAAAGAATTAGTATACTTTTTAAGATTAAGAAAATAATTAAGATTAAAAAACAAAAATATTAAGTTAAAGATGGATAGTGTATAACCTTTAAAATACAACAAAAGTATTAGACTACTTCACTTACTTCAAAAAAAATAATAATAATAATAATAATAATAATAATTAGCATTCTTAAGAGATTATTAAGGATATAAATCACAAAAAAAAAAAAAAAAAAAAAAAAAACAATAATTTACTCTTATGTTATTCAAGAAGAATAAATATTCACTTATGATTTGAATTTGAATAATATTTGAACTTGAATAGCTATTGTGAAAGACAAGAAGACTTAAGACTTTGAAACTAGATTAAAAATAGGAAAGATATTGCTTAGGATAAAAAAAAGCTTTATATTTTCTTCCATATATACTATCTAACTAGGAGCTACATGATGATATTTTATAGGAGCTCTAAAACATGTCCAATCTATAAGACACATGTCTAACTTACAAGACAAGTTTTTTATATGTATGGAACATGGTCAACTTATATTATAAGCCATTAACATGTGTAATATGTTATTTTGATATAACACAACTAATGAATGAAAGAAAGAAGAAAATATTATATTATAGAAGATCTTATTTTCAAATATTATTGCAAATTATCTTAAAAAGATAAAAAATAGTCAAAAAGATAGTAAAATTAAAGAGTGATGATGTTGTCTTTTTACAAAATAGGCTTCTACTTACTTTGTAGGACCATAAATAAGGCAAAATAAAGTAGATTAGAAAATTAAATAATATAAGCATGTGTAGGAGGGAGTTAAGAATAGATTTTAATAAAATTTACCTCAAGAAGCTAAGAATTGATACTTGCAAAAGATTGGTTGTTAATCTATTTTGAAACCACACTCTAAGGCACTAAATCATACACCTATAATGTCTCTAAAGTTCTTTGGTAGATCAGAGAGTAAGATTTGAAAGCAAACTTAACGAGAGATTTATGGGTATTGATTTTTTGAAGGATTTTTAAAATTAATAATATTTTCAATTGATTTAGATTTTGAGAAATAAAAATATAATTATAAATTTGAAGATTTCTTGAGTTCTATAGTATATATATAAGTGAATTTTGGGCAATGTATTGATATACTAGTAATAAATATGCATGAAATTTTTGACATCAATCAGATAGTTAGATCAAAGTATATGAAGATTTTTGTGGATTGAGGTCTCAAGAATTGAAGTTTTAAGGTCAATTAGTAATTTGTCAATTTGATTTGAAGTAAAAGAAATTTTTAAGAATACAAGAGTCAATTTTTAATATTTTAGGTGAAATTCAATAGCAATTTTATGGTTCCAAAGAAGATACTAATAGTAGAAGTTTGGTATTATGATTGGAGTAGAGTGCCGCCTAATACTTA
Source organism: Physcomitrium patens (assembly GCF_059467195.1). NCBI lineage: Eukaryota > Viridiplantae > Streptophyta > Bryopsida > Funariales > Funariaceae > Physcomitrium > Physcomitrium patens. The sequence goes on from NC_143410.1 coordinate 4,667,482, forward strand.
ATTAGATTATCTTATATTTCTTTCAATTGATAAGTGCAATTGATTTCACCTATTTTTTATTTTTTTTTAATAAAAAATTAAAAAGTATGAAAATTTTGAGTTGATATCAATGGTTTGATCATTATTTGTTGAGGTTCCATTTTGCTATAAGATTTGTTAAATATTTGTTTAAGATCTAGGATTTGATTAAAATATGGTTTAAGATTTGGTCTAAGATTTGTTTAGGAATTAGGATTTACTTAGTATTTAGTTTAGAACTTTTTTAGGATTTATTTAGAGTTTAGAGATTCGTTAAGGTTTCAATTAGGATTTGACTTAGCATTGGCCTAGGATTTGATTAAGATTTAATTAGAATTTTAATTAAGATTACATAAATATTTTAATTTTTAATATTTTTTTTAAATAATTTGTATATCTTTTGTAACTTATTTTAAATTTATTTCAATAGATTAAAGTTTTATTGGATTATTAAGGATTATTTGAAGTTTATTTAAGGTTATATTAGACTTATTGGAATTATTATTATATTATTACTTACCTAATATAATTAGATGCTTGATGCATTTTTAAGTAAGAATATATGTAATACGACAACATGGCCAAGTTTTTAACCTACTAATCTATTATAAAATTGAATCCATATCTATAAAGCTTCTAAAAAAGTATCACCATAAGATATTATAAAATCTATCTATATTTATGCACTACTTAAAACTTCTTATTATGATAAATATATATATATATATATATATATATGTTTGTTATAATATATAAATATTAATTTTATATATCTTTTTAATAATAATTAATTTTTCTAATATAATATATGTAGATATAAATACTTAAGACTCTCTTAGTAGGTCCTACATAAGTAATAATAAATTCTTTATTCATTTGTTTCTTTAATATATTTAAAATAATTTTTTTATTTGTAATCAAATCATTAATAAAAGTATTATATAATATTTAGAGCTAAAATCCTATTAAAATATTTATATTTAAATTATATTAATATTAAAAATATTTCTTCAAAAACAAATAAAAATTCTAAAATAATTATAAAAATTACCAAATTTAAAGTCCTTGTTTTAATTTTTTTAAATTAAATTTTTGACATATCTTTTTGCTTTATATGAAATAAAAAAAATCTTTTTAATTAAATAATATATTTTTTAAAATTTATAATTATATACATTTGATAAATATAAAAATCCTAATAATTTGTTAAAGCAAGAAAGACACAAAGAAAAGTCATCTTTAAAATTGACATTAAGATTTAAAAATAGTTTTTTATCTTTAAATCAAAGTTATTATAGTCTTTAATTTTGACTATATATACTAAATTAATATTAAGATATTATTATAATTAACTTATTTTTAAAAAAATCACATAAAAGATATTTTTAAAATATAACATATCTTAATATCAAGGACATGAATCTTGAAGGAAGAAACGTTTGATACACTCTTGTGTTACTCAAAAGAATTAAAAAATCACTCAAAGATGATATGATATTAAACTAAAACAAAGACAAGAAGTTTTCCAAAGACAAGAAGAATAGAAAGTCTTGAAATAAGAGTCAAGACTAAAAAAGCATTGACAAGAATAAAGAAGGATTCACTCTTGCCTTTATATATACTCTTAACTAGGAGCTATGTGGCAATATCCTATAAGACCTCCAAAATGTGTTGACTTTATAAGACAAATATCTTAACTTTCAAGGCAAGTTTTATATATATATATATATATATCACATAATTAACTTATTTTGTAAGCTATCAATATTTGATTAACTTATTGATCAATTTTTTAACCTACTAATCAACTATAAATTCATGTAAAGTCAAAGCAACATCTATGAAGCTTCTAGAAAGCTACTCTAAAAAATATTATGAAATAAATCTACTTTTATCAAATTCTACTTAATCATATAGGTAAATATTAGAATAAATATATATGTCCATGAAAATACCCTCTTTTCTAGAGACGAGTTCTATGACGAGCAGTTTTCATATATTGACAAAATTCAAGGTATAGCAAATTATATTTGCCACATACTTTGATCTTTATTTTTTTCAAAGATGGTTGATAGGTTCTCTTAGTCATTGATAATGTTCCATATCAAAGCAAGAAAATCACCTTATTATTTAGTCATTGTTGAGGCCTTCGTAACTTTTTTTAAATAAAATATTTGAAACATTGTCAAAAATTATTTTTACCTCTAATAAAATCATCAAATATCAAGAGTCTCTTTTAAAGTTGTGATACCAAACACATTATATTTTGCCATCTATTCAAAGAACAATATGTGCTTCTCTAGGTTCTTCATCTCAATTATATCATCTTGAAGGTTGTCACAATTGTAATATCTTGTTTGATAAATTAGCAAATAAAAGCTCTTAGATTGAATCTGCTGATTATTGGTTCTCCATCTCCTTAAAGTCACAAATACAAAAAAGTTACAAATAAAGATAAAAAGTAGAATGCTATCTTCCTTGGATCTTATTTCTTTTATAGTAAAGATTTTTTATTCTTTATCTTCATTTTAATGGATGTTATCAATGAAAAGCTTCAACTCTCTTTATTGCATTTGCAAGACTCTTTGTTGGTTCTCATGTGTATTCACTCATATCATATCCACAACAATGAATAAGATATTCCATCTTTTTTGGCACCGCCTTGAATCTAAAACTTCTTCTACCTCAAATTCTTGATTATTATTCACTTCTATAATAATAGGTGGCATTTGATTCTTCTCGAGATTTTCACTATCTTACATGGTTCAAAAAGAAATACATGGAATATAAAATGGATTTTCATAGAATCCAATAGATATAATTGATAAGCAATGTAATTGACTTGTTCATAAATAAATAAATAAAATAAAATAAAATAAAAATGTCAAAGCCTATGTTAGTCTAACTTGTGACAAAAAATAATAGTCTTGATATTATAATGGAATAACCATACCTTGTCACTTATGTTGAATTGTGGTTGTTCTTTGCAATAGGTATCTATATTGATCTTTTATTGTTCTTGAGCTCCATTTAACTATACCTTTATTATTGCATATAGCTCTAATAAACAATCTACCAAATCTTTTGTTGTAAGATTATCAACTTTTGAAAAGTCTAAAGTATCAAGTTATAGATAATAACCATAATTAACAAAGAAAGATGTTTATTGAATAGAAAAATTTATTAAAGTATTATATGCATACTTTGCTAATGGCAAAAAAATTATCCAAATATCTTGATGATAATTGATGGTACACCTCAAATACTATTTTAAAATTAGATTTACTTATTCTATTTGCCTATTAATTTGACAATGAAAAGCCAAAGAGAGATTTATATCCACTTTTATAATATTAAAAAGGATTTTTTAAAATCTTAATACAAATTGAATCTTCTTATCTGATATAATATCTTTGGATAATCCATAATAGTAATAAATGTTGTTAAAAAAAAGCTTAGCCATTTTTTATTTGTGATAGATTTTTTACATGATTCAAAATGTGCCATCTTGGTAAAACGATCTGCTATCATGGATATAAAATCATATAAACTTGAGATCCAAAGATCCATGATAAAATCTATAGAAATGGAAGATCATGATTGTTTTAGAATATGTAATGGCTTAAGAAGTTAATAAGGTTAATAGCAAGGAATTTTGGATCTTCAATAAATATCACATATTTGTAAAAAGTCTTTGATTACTTTTTTTATTTGAAACCACCAAAAAAAATCAATATTAGTTCTAAATTCTTGTTGTATCCAAAATATTCAACTGCTAAAAATTCATGACAATCTTGAAGGACACATAATTATGGTGCGCTTTCTAAAATGTATAATTGCCCCTTGAAATAGAGTCGATTTTTTTTAAACTAGAACTTAGAAGTATTATGAGATTTAGAAGAATTATTCTTGATATCATTGACAAAAAGATTAGAGGATATATTTGATTAAATTTGTGTTGTCGTCATGTAATATGATTATGTAGTGAAATTATAATCAAAATTGAATTTCTAATTAATATCTAATTATCTTAGTTTAATTGTAATTTGAGGTATCTAAACATGGTTTTTATGAAAGCCTCTTAGGTTATTTTCTTATCTTAATAATTAGTAGGTTGAAGGTTACTTAGTAATTTTACCTTCTAGGATATAGAGACTCTTCTACTACTTTAGAAACACCATAAATTGATGAAATCAGGTTAGAAGAGATAAATAATTAGTATAATTGGTACTATGGTTAAATTGAGAGTAGTGTTGGACTAAAAAATCCTTAGGATAGGATAGATTGATACCCGGGGGTCGACCGTTTGTGAGACAGGGTCAAAATCAGACCTTTGGCCACTAAAACGACGGCCTATGGCAAAATAGGGTTTTATTCGAACATCAAAGGTTAGGATTTGAGAGCTAGCTTGAAGTTCTTTCCAGAGATATAAGAATTTTTTTGAGAGGGTTTTGGAGGACTTAGAAATTGTTGTTCAAAGTCAGGGTTTATATTAGTGATTTGGGTTTTATATAATATAATTAGGGCTAGCAATTTTAGCTAGTTCGTACAATTGGCATGACATCTATAGTTAAAAATTTGATGTTATTTGGATTATTGGGTGTGCTAAGTTTATACAAAATTTTGTGATAATCTAACAATGTGGTTTAGAGACATCTAGTTTTTAGCACAAGAAGGTTTCAGAAGGTGGCAATTTGAGGTTGGATAAGGTTTCTATGATATCTAAAGATCTACTAGTTGGATTAAGGTGAAAATTGGCATGGTATTGGAAGACGTAAAGATCAAGCTACACACCAATTTTGAGACAAAGTTAATAGTTGGAGAAGGAGAAATCATTGCTGGAATTTTTGCTTCACTTTTCAAGTTGGTGGCCAAGTGACATTGGTGCAATTTTTGGAGGTCTCCTCACAATTTGTAAGTTGGATTGGGCTAAAAATTCTTAAGCATTTAGAAGACTTGCATTGACAATTGCATGCAAAATTCTACATCAACTGGATGGTCGGATTAGAAATTACATCTTATTAAAGCTCACTGATTAGGATTGGGGTTTACAAAAAAAATCTAAATTCTTTAAATATGAAAGTAACAAGGTAATTGGGATTTATGTATGGTTAAGACTACTAAGAAGAGAATTTTAAGCACTTTTGAATTGAAATTCAAATTATATCCTTCTCGCATAGATGAAACCTATTAGGATTTGTTGGCAACTTGTAAAACATAATCTCACCTTCCACAGCTAAGTGCCTGGTGCATTCTTGAGCAAAACAACACGTAATACGACAGCGTGACAATGGTTAAATCAACAGTCAATGTTAATTTTATTGCTTGAAGGTGAAAATGCTTTAGCTTCAAGAAAATTGTTCTTAATTAATCATATGATGCATTTTTTTCTTTTGAAGCAAGATAAAAAATTTTAAAAAAGGCATTCATCAAACCTTGTTGTATTTTAAGAAGATAAGTAAGCTTGAAATCAAATCTCAATTAAAATGTATTCTAATAAACTTAATAATGATTCAAAATATATACTGATATGAAATACTTGATATTCTTGTGATTTGTATATATGATGAGTAGATTCAAAATGCCTTTTAAACAATGATATCATTCTTGTAATAAATCCACAATTACAAGTAGTTCTTTGTTATGGATCTTTTAATTAATCTAAGTACTAAATTTTTTTTGGAATGGAAAGCTATTAGATAGAGTTTGTAAATTGCTCCTATTTATGATAATATTGTACCTAATGCAAAGTTTGATACATCTATTTTTATAAAAATAATCTTAAAAAATCTATATAATATAAGACTGGTATAAAAATAAACTTATTTTTTAAAACAACAAATAATACTTTAGCTTCTTTATTCTACTCAAGTTTGTTTTTATAAGTCAAACATATAAGTGGAGCTATAACTTAAAAAAAATCTTGATGAAGATGTGATGGTAATTGACAAAGCTCAAAAAGCATTACATATTTTTTTATTGTTCTTAGAATCTTTTAAATCCATAGTTTGGACCTTCTTCAAATCCATTATTTGTCCATCATTGGAAATAATGTATTCTAAAAAGTCATCTTGATCAGTGTAAAATATGCACTTTTTTAACTTGGCATATAATCTTACATCTTTAAGTTTTTGTGATACATGACAAATATGAACTTCATGTTCTTCTATATTTTTAGAATAGATTAAGATATCATCCAAATAACAGATGACAAAATTATCAAGAAACTCACAAAAGACATCATTTAAAATAAGTTGATGCTCTTGGATCTAACAAAGTCAATTATTTGTGATTTTAGGTCCTAAATAAACTTCTATTCTAAAATAAGATAAAAGAACTCAAGAGAGAATAACACCTTTACTAAGAGTGATACAAGATTCTAGCCATACACTTCTTGTTGTAGCTTGAGAAACTTGTTTTTTGATACATTATCATCTTTGGCAAGCATGCTTTTTATTTTGTACTTCCATTATTTTTTTAAATAATTTTGAGCAGTGTATTTAGATTTGCTATGATATAAGCATAAGTCCTCTTGATGTTATTGGATCTTTTACTACTCCATGAGGAGTTTAAAATATACTATATCAATTTGAATTAGTTCTAGCGTTGATAAATAAGTCATTGAAAACTTGAGAGGTGCCATCATTATTTGACTTATTCTTCTTTAGCCAAATCTTTATTCTTAATGCCTTTCAAATAATTGATTGTGACATACAATGGCTTGAACAATAAATTATTCCAAAGATTTTGCCTTCGGCATTGTCGATAACAAATCTTTGAAATTATCCTTCAATGCATATCAAAAATGATTAGTAAAGGCTTTATCATTCTAATCTACAACACAAGTAAGGCTTTAGAATTCAGCAACATATATTGTGGTTGACTGTGATCCTTGTCGCAAAGATAAGAATTTGGCCTTTGCTATTTTTTTTAGACCACTTTTTCCAAATATGCCTATAAATTCTTTTAGGAATGAATTCAAATCATAAAGGAGTCATGAATTCTTTCCAATTAAAAGTGAAAGCAAGAATTAAAACTTCTTGATAGAAGTGTATCTATGAATCTAACTTGAGTAAATCCATCAAGGTATTGGAAAGGATGCAACCTTAGATAGAGCTTGACTTGTTGCAAAATCTTCAAAATTTTGATCTTATTCCATCAAACTTCTTAGGCATATTAATCCTTGTTCTCGTCATATTTTTAGAAGCAAAACTTTTTAAATTTGGTTATGAAGTCAATCCACTTGCTTCCTTCAATTACATAACTTCATAATGTATACTCTAAACTGTTTCTATAGGCATAGGAATAGTACTTCCATAATCCACAATATATGTTACTGAATCTTTAAGTGACTTTCTAATTCTTTTGAAAATCAGAAGAATGTATTGAGGATTTTCTTTTTTCAAGATTTATGTCCTTGATAGTTTGATAAGAATACTAATATCTTTTTTTGTCTTATTTTAGAAGTAAGTATTTATCCCACTTCTATTGTTATACTTTGAAGGTTATAAAATATCCATCTTTAAACAAACAATTTTATTTTTTAATACTAATTTTTTCCTTAAATAAATTAGATTATCCCTCTTTGTAGAAATTTTTATTTGATATTACATGTTTGAGATTACCCTCTTCTATTTTAACTTTTAAATTTATTTGATTTATCTATTAAAGAAAAGATTATGGATGCTATTCTCAACAAAAGTAAGAATAGATTAACAACTATTGTAGATCTTCATGAACTTGTCAATACTTTAAAAGTACAATATATGTTGACAATAAAGAACTTACATTGACAATTGCATGCAAAATTTCACATCAAGTAGACAATTAGATTAGAAGTTATAGCTTATCAAAGTTCATTGAGTAGAGTTGGAGCTTTCAAGAAAAATATAAATTGCTTAAATATGAAAGTAATAAAGTAACTGAGGTTTATATGTGATTGAGGCTACTAAGAAGAGTGTTTTTTAGCAATTTTGAATCAGAATTTGGATTATCATATCAATAAAATCTATTAAGATTACTTGAATGTTTGTAAAATACAACCTCATCTTTCACAACTAGGTGCTCGATGCATTCCTAAGCAAGACAACACGTAATATGACATCATTGACAAGAATGAAGTAGGCTTCACTCTTGCCTCCATATATACTCTTAACTAGAAGCTATGTGGCGATGTCCTATAGGACCTCCAAAATGTGTTGACTTTGCAAGACACATATTTTAACTTGCAAGGCAAGTTTTTTATATACATGTCACATAGTTTACTTGTTCTACAAGCTACAAATACTTGGTTAACTTGTTGATGAAGTTTCTAACCTACAAATTAATTACAAACTCATATAAAATCAAAGTAGCATCTATGAAGATTCTAAAAAGCTTCTCTAAAAAATATTATGAAATAAATATATTTTTATCTACTTCTATTTATTCATATATGTAAATATTAAAATATATATATATATATATATATATATATATATATTTTTTTTTTGTGATACTTAAATCAAATTGATATTACATATACAACTTTAAATATGTCATTTTTTTTAAAAATATAATATTTAGAAATAAAACATGTATTTATTTGTATATATATATATATATAATTTTAAATAATAACAAAAAAAAATTATTATTAATGATATTTTTATATATGGATTTAAATGTTACTAAGTATATTATATTATATACATAAAAAATTATTTATTAAATATCTTTTTTAATCATAATATTATTTGATATTTGTATACAAGGTTTTAGGGTTTAGGGTTTAGGGTTTAGGGTTAAGAAAAATAATTTCAAACATGATCAGAGATTTTTTCCAAAATACATAGAGTTAAAAAAAGACTATGTAAATACATGTTCACATTCATAAGCATAAAAACCACATTCCTTAATCATTCAAAGGAATTATATAGCTACAAAGTGTTACAAGCTTCCAAATATTGAATACAATGATACAAAATCATAGTGTGTATTTCTTAATGATGAAGCCCAATACAAAATGACGTGGACTACATCATAAAAATGCTAACTAAATTTCACTAAAAGTAAACACAACCCAGTCTTGGAATGTCAAATGTACCAGTCATTTACAACATTTGTGGAAAAATGATATGAATAACAACAAATATCCTTCACGTGCAAATGGTTCCACAAAACTATACATATTATTTTCATATATATACAAATATACGTATGTATGTAGGGCAAAGAGCATTCATTATTGGCTTTAAATGAACGATGTCAGAAAGCGGCTCTGAGCAGGAACTTGGTGGGAACAGTCCACGTCAGACAGTCCAGCTGGGAGCTTTGTCAGCAGTCCACGTGGGTTGTGCTTGGAGAATGCGCTGCTGCAGACTGCCACGCCAGCTTTTGCAGAGTCATGCATTCAAATCTTCAGCAATATTGGGTGACGTCACCCAATATTTTGCAAATGATATTAAGAAATAAAACGTGATGGAACTGGTGTTATTAAAACGAAAATTGTGCATTAAGTAAAAGATAAATCAGCTTTTTTCTTTTATCTTTTAATGTTTTCTTATTAAAAAAGACACAACTTTTATGTTGTTTTTTCTTAAGCAATAATGCTTAACAATCTTGAAATCAATTGTCAAAGTATTTTTTAAGACATCTAGTTCAATAACAAAGAAATGAATTTTAGAAATGGTTCAATAAGATAATGTGTTCACGTTTATAAAGAGTAGAATAATGGTATTCAAACCATCACTTTTTGAAACTGTTAAGAATACGATTTAATTAGACCATGTTGCTTTCTTCTAGCACATGGCCTATAAATAAGATATTTCACTTCAAATAATACCATTTGTTTAAGGAAACAACAACTTATTTTCCAAGAGAGAAAATATAATTTTTCTTTTCTTTATTTTACCTTATCAATGTTAAATTCAATAATTTTCAGTAATATCCTTAGAGTCTTTTATTACTAGAAACTTATGATATACATTACATAATATAGATTGAGTCAAATTTCCTAATTCTGACTTAAAAACAGTCACAAAATAATTCTCACTTCAGCAAAAAAGAAAAAGAAAAAAAGAAAAAAGAAAAAGAAAGAAAGATTAGTAAAGCATTTTGGTGAAAAGCATTGTAACTAGATTTTTTTAATACTATTATAATTACATTTATTACTTATTTTCAGCTTGATAATGAGTATTTAATAAAAATATATTTTTATATTTTTTTGTTAATATAAGTAATAAAAAAATAAATATTATATATAATCATACAAAAGACATAGAAAAATATCTATTTATAATCACACAAAAGACATATAAAATGTTATTTGATATTATGTAGTCTAACTAAGTTTACTACTTTGCCAAAATATTTTGTCAATTATGGTGATTGAATAAAAAACAATTACCTGAGTTATTAAGACTTTTTGCATGTTATAGAAACTTTTTTTTCTTAACTAAAGCAAAGGAGGTAAAATTAGAAAATCTTGTGCCTTCCCAAACCTAATTTTTTTCCTTCTTTGAAATAATACATAATAAAAAGAACTATGTAAATACGATTATGTCGTATATAAAATATAAATATACACACAAGAATTAAATTTTGACAAAAAATAATATATATATATATATATATATATATATATATGATAACCAAATAAATTATTATTAAATGTTCATAATTTTCAAAAAAAATTATTCTATCATTACTTGTTTTTAACTTGTAGTTCTAACATCCAAATATTCTAATGATTGTAATTAAAATTTATTGTTATTTTTAAAAAAAAATTATTTTAGTTATAATAAAATCCAACAGAATCATATGATATTTCAATAAAATACTATTATATTTTAGAATTTTACAAATATTTCATTGTCTTTTTTTTGTTTATTTTTATTTTTTAGATGTGATATATTAACATTAAATTAAATAGCCAAATGAATGACCGTATATAAATTATATTTAATAATATTATTAGTTAATAAAGATTTTTTATTATTTAAAATCTAATAATAGTATATTTAAAGTATTTATATATTAAATATAATTGAAAATCCAACCAATTAGAATTTTTTTGAAGTTGTAGAATTTGTATTGCTTCTACTAGATAATTTGACATCAAATTTTAAGCTTCCAAGTCATTTGTTCAAAGAATTGAGGTGTCGACCATTGGTAAGGTATTCACATTTAGAAGCCTTCTTTGAAAGATTCTCTTTTATAAGAATTATAAAAGTATCTTTTTTATTTAAAAAACTTCAACCTTAAGAAGTCATAATTTAAATAGATGAACTAAAGTAAAAACATAGTATTAAATAAAACACGTTATTTATTAATTAAGAAATTAAAAATTAAAATACAAAAGAATCATGTCTTATTACCTTTTTTTCTTGATATTTGCATTGTGCAAGAGATAAGACAAAAACTTGTTGTATTGATAGTGTTGTGAGTATTTGAAATAACAATAGAACATGTTATTAGTATGCAAGTGTTAGTGGTAAAAGAAATATAGATGAGTATGATTATTATTGTAGATTATCTCTATAATTTGAATATAAGAGATTGCACCCTTTATTGTGCTTAGAGTCCTAGTGGTTTTATAGATTGCTTTTTCTGGAATTTTATGTTGAGAAAGTATTAAGAAAGAAAAACCATGTTTTATATGACGTGTTTAAATTTTTTCATAAGAATTCAAGTTTTTCTTTTGTAATATACTTCTAAAATAAGAGTTATAATATCAAAATACTTATTTGAAACAAGAATTAGATTCAGTAATATTAAAAATAATCAAAATATGCTAAGAACAAATTATTGGTGATTGTAATGAATTTTTTTAAAATATTAAAAATTTAATTATGAAAGATTTTCATAATATTTTCTAACAATGCTTGATTTTAAACTTTAGGAAGAATATTTGATGCTTTGTATCACAAACTTAATATTATAAGAGCAATAGATGAATTATTAATCTAAATGGTTTTCTAAAAAATAGAAATAAAAATATTTTAATTACAAATCATTTTATTTTGCTTTGTTTTAAGATTTTTTTATTTTTTATTTTTTTAGAATTACAAATGAACATAGATATGTAGTTTTTAAGATTCACTTGTATTCTAAAACATCATAATAGAAGAAGCTCAAATAGAATAAATATATTTGCTATGAAGTTTAAGACGAGATATTGTATATTTAATGAAAATTGGAAATACAATTTTTTCTAAGATTCAACTGAAGATTTGCAAATATAAAAGATAAATTGGAATTTTATTCAATCTTCTATAGAAATATGTATAAAGAAATTAAATGAAATATTTAAGAAAAAATGTAAGATGACATCATAGTATATTGATGTGCATTTGAAAATGGTACTAAATATTATGAATGTATAAGTTGTGTTCCAAAATTCAGACATTACAAGTATAGAAAAGTTTAACAGTAGTTTGACCAATGAAGTTAAAAAAGAATTGAAAAAATAATAAGATGGTAGTTAATTAAAATAATGACTTATTTTATAGAAAAATAAGCCTCTATTATTAACACAAATTTCTTGATTGAGATTCAAAGTTAGAAAGAATTTTACAAAATAGATAGAAATCAATTTTAAAATATTAAATTAAAATTGCAAAACTAATAAAAAGAATATTTTGAATGTTTTTTCCTTAGAAGTTGTGAAAACTCATTAAATCAAGTAAAGCTTTACAGAAGCTTGAACTGGGAAAAAAATTTAATTTTTTTTATAAAACACTTATGCTTTAAAAATTAAAATTATAAAAAAATAAAAAATAAAACTAGCTTATAATTTTTAGTTTTGGCATAGCTGTCTTATATATATATATATATATATATATATGTATATATATATATAATCTTAGAAAATAACAAACTCAAAATTTCTTCTAATTTTTTGTAATTTTTTTTTTTCTTGTATTCTTGTATTTTAAGAGAAGAAAAGAACTCGAATTTATTCATTTTACTACATTTTTAAAATTAGATTATCTTGTGTTTTGATATTATTATGTTCTTTTCTATTCACACTGGTAATTGATTTTTTCTTTCATGTTACATGCTGTATAAACAATTATGTATCTATTTGTTTGAAAAAACTTATAACCTTAATATCACTGTAATGTTAGCATTCAACATAAGTCCTACTTACACTTTTAACTTAAATATATCATTGTATATATTTTTCTTGCATAAATCCATTTACACATTAAATCCATGTATTACTACCACTATTTATACTTGCAATTTTAACTATGTATTTACATCTCATAAATTATTGTTTTAAAAAATAAGTGTACAATTGTAGCAAAAGTATTATATACATAAAAAGAGAGAGAGCAAGAAAGAGAGAAAAGCATTAAAAATTCATCTAATATAAAAATTTATTAAGATTTTTAAATAATAGAATCAAATAAAATAAAACCTATATAATTGAAGAATCTATTAAATACGATTGTACAAGATTAGATTTGTGATTTCTAATTTGATTCTATTTGCAAGGATTTTACCACCCATTTAATACTACTATCATTCCTTAAAACTAGCCAAAGAAAGAAAATTGAAAGGACTTATTGGTGTCTATTTTCCATAGCTTTTATGTAGCACAATGTAGAAAAACAAAAATAATAAAATAACAAACATTTTGGACACAAAAAATCGTTCTATCTCAAAAAAATTGGATTGATTTTCCAAAATACAAACCCAACCAATTAAAACTTTTTGATAATAACCAATCAAAAAAATTACAAGTTGTAGTCGCTTGCATTTTCTTTTACACACCTTGTCTTTGAGACACAAAGATCTCCTTGCCACCAAAACAAACACACTGTACAAGCACACAAGCTACAAACAAGTAGAATAGAGGGTTTGGAATGACCTTGGACCACCCAAGAATTGGCAGAACCCGAAGAATGCAAAATAGTGCTCGACAAGGTGGGCGTTCAGCTCAGATCCCAAAACCAGCTGTGAAATCTAAACAGACGTGCCTAATAAAACCCTGAGCACACTGGAATTACCCATTACTCACTGTTTGTGTGCTCTCCAGTCAACAACAAACAAACAACAAGTGGATCTGAGAGACAGTTTGGGGCCATGACAGACCAGGGAATAGGAGGGAGGGAGGCTCAAATGATCACCTTACACACGAAGAAGCAGCAGAAGGAAGCAGAGAATAATAAGTGGTGCCAGTTGTTGCATCACACACACACACACAGCAGCACCAGCACCAGCAGCACTAGAAAAAAAAGTAGGAGACCAGCTGCTGGCATTCTCGGAGAGCGTGCGAGCTCAACACAACTCTCACGTGGAATGCTCGCCCCCTTTCCTTCCTTCGTCATTCTCAGCCTGGAATGCTCCTGCACCGCTCTGATTCACCCATCCCCACCCCCACCCCCAACTCCATATCCAATTCCTCCTCACTCCTTCGCCTCCTCCCTCCCTCGCTCACTCACTCACTCTTTTACTCACATTGTCCGTCTATCTGTCTGTCTGTTTTCATGTCGGACGCCGTAGCCCAACGCCAGTCGGCAGGCTGCATCCGTGCTGCTGCAGCTTGTCAGGGTCGCAGCGTCCGTTACAGACGTGCATCATCAGAAGGTCTCGGTGGATCAGAACCCGGGCTTTGGATCCTCTAGGGTGGTGCTACTCCTCCTCCTATTCCTCCGAAGACTTGTAATACCATCCACTGTGGTAATGTCAGGTTGCAATGCATGTCACTTGCAGTTGGGTCGTGCGAATACCCATGCGCGGCTTGCTTGGTATCAACACAGCTGGAATGCTTTACTCTCTCTTTTCTCTCTCTCTCTCTCTCTCTCTCTCTTACTGCTGCAATAAACGAAGCTTGTGTGCTCCGCAAGCCTGCTAGTGCTCTTGCTTGTGAGCTTTTCATGATAACAAAGTGTCGTGGTTGTCGGGGAAAGGAGGCCCTGCGCAACTGCAGACCTCTCTCTCGGTGGAGACTTTCGGTTCTGCTGAAGGCAGCGTCTCCTACTTCGACCCAAACGGAGAGAGTGGTTCCCTTTGCCCTGCGCATTGTTGGTTGTGAATTGTGGTCGACATGCTCTCTGCTAAAACTGGATCACACAAAAACTAAAAACACGAAACCAAAAAAATGAAACAAACAGATCCAACACTGAAGAAAGTACACTGAACATGATGAAACTCGTTGTTTGTTGTTATTATTATTTTTTTTTATTAGGTTCTGGATTTGACATGAGTTTTGGTGGTGTAAGTGTTTCTAAACTTTGAGGAGAATGTGGTGCGTGATTGTGAAACTGATGGCTGAGCTGTTCTACGTAGTGCTTGATCTTATTTCTGCTTTCATTGTTCTGTGTGATTTCTACATTATTATTGATATAATGGGTTTGATGTAGTTTGGATTTAGGATGAGCTGTGTGGTTTGTATAAGCTTCGTGAATGAATACATCTGAATTGTAAAGAAAAGACGTGAACTTCAAGATTATTAGATTAATGTTAATGATGTTGGTACATTATTCTATTCCAGATAAGATGGGAGGTTTTCTTTTTCTTTTAAAAAAAGATTGAATTAAATTTGTGTGTAGAAAAAAAGTAAAAAAGTAAAAAATAATTAAATGCTTATACAAGAATTTCATATTTTTAGAATATACAAAAATCTATTGAATGGTTTAAAATAACTTTGAAATAAATATTTGTGCTTTTTGACTTTCATCAATATATAATTACTTTTCATAACCAATTTCCCAAAAACTAAGTATCTCTAATAATTAATCAAAAATTTGAAAATTAATTCTATTTTATGGTGTATAATTAATAACCTCTAATTTATAATAATTAATTGATTTTCATTAAAAATTATTAATTAATAGAGAGGCAATATAGCCAATAGGGCCACATGGCTATATCCAATTGGATAAGGCAATCATATGTAGATGGCAATGTAAAAGCAAGCAACCTAGGATGTATGACCTTGGCAAAGATGATTTCTATCGTGGCTTCAACGAGCCACTTTTGATGGTTAATAATTTATATTATTATTATTATTACTATCATTTTTGTAACAAATGATATTAATCAATAGAAAAAATATTATATGTTTGTGTGTATGTATACATATATGTTTATATATATATATATATAGAGAGAGAGAGAGAGAAAGAGAGAGAGAGAGAGAAAGAGAGAGAGAGAGACTATAATCTTTATTTCTATAGTTTGTGTATTTGTATTTTTTATATTAAATAGTAATGAATACAAAAAAATGACTATCCATCTATATTTAATTTCTAAAGATAAACACATTCAAGTTAATTTACCTATATATTTATAACTTTTTAAAAATTTCTATATAATCAAAATTAATAACGAAATAAGTATAAAATATAAAAAGTTGTATTTGAAGTTAAAATGACAATAAATAGCTTAGGATATTTATAGTAATTTTCTAAGTTTTAAAAAAAACAATTACAAAATTAAGAAGATGATAGGGATTCAAAATCCAAAAACTTTGATAAAAAGTACAAATAGTGTTTTAAAAATTCATTAGATAATTTAGCATATAGAATATTTTTTGAATTAAAAAAGATAAAAATCTCTTACCACAATTTATAGTTGATGTAAGAAAGTTAATACAATTGAATATATATATATATATATATATATGTTAATTTCTATTTTTATAAAATAATATAATACAAAAATAATAGCCATATGGATAGACATATCATTGCAAAAATAGATATTAAGGATTTGTCAACCTAATTATTTTTAAGCTTTTAAAAGTTTTTATCATCACTTATTTCACTTTAAAATAGGTACTCTAACTTTTTAGCAAAATCAAATATATACTACACTTTTGATAACAAGACTAATTATATAAATATCATACTTACAAAAAGAATCCACATGAAACGTTCTAAGAAATATCAACAAGATATTTTAATGAAATATATTACACCACTTTAAACAATAACTGACTCTTTATTTAACTCTATATCAAATTTAATATGACTTGGATACCATTGAATATGTAACAACTTATTTCAAGATTAACTTTTATTTATATATATATTTATTTATACTTCCTATTTAATAACTTAGAAATTAAATTATAATTTTCATTATTACATTCAATATTACATACAAATATATATATAAATATATATATATATATATACATACATATATTTATATATACACACATACAGACACTATTGATTCCTTGTTCATGGGAAAGTTGGGAATGTCATGAATTGACCCATCTTCTCATAGTGTTGTGGGCTCCATAGGGGTGACAAAGACATGGATCTCACAAGTGCATGGGATTTTGCACACCTCAATTTCCACACAACATTTGGGTCACAGGCAGTGTGAGAAACAAATCAATAGTGAGTCAAGGCAGGTGGGTCAGCCACCATTTTCACAGCCTGTGTACACAAAAATACCACTCTGAATAAATGAAGAAGACAAGCAATCAAACATCCATAATTGTCTTCCACTATGAACTCCCCATGTTGGCCAACTTCCACATAAAAATGAGCAATTTCTCAATGTTTACCTGAACAACCAAAGTTCATGTTTCATGGCATCCATCCCAAGCATTAAGAAGAATAACAGCTTCAATTTCAGGCTGCCAACTTAGAATCCACTGCATGGGATACTGTCAATTCCAACAACATGAACAAGCCTAGAAGTCTGATAGACTCATGAGCTGTTGCTGAGAGTAGTCTAAATTATGCCTTTACTGTAACAAGTGCAGTAAAAAAGTCAAGCAAATTCGAGGTGAATATTTGACTTTGTGGGGGTTTAGGAGTGATGCCATGCTCTAGGTTTGTACCTCTGTTCTACAGCACTCATTTTACTGAGGACCTTTATATCAGCCCTTTTGACAGAAGATCTGGAGAGTCTCCGATGTTACAGAGCGAGGAGTGTCATTGAATGGGTACCTTTCGGACCATGATTGCCTCAATCTCCCCTGGCGGATGTTGGATTGACCATAACCAGAGCACCCAAGGCTTAGTTCCTTAGCTTTCTTTATGATGCGGAGGCCGCTGCTTAAATGCGGTGTTAGCTGGAGGCTGAAAGCTAGTTATAGGTCACAAGGGGTCAAAGAAACGATTGAGTGTGTCATCCGGGATATGTATCCAAATCGCAGTTTTCGAACTATGGTGCGAAACGAGATCTGAATACATGCTAGTTTGGGGAGAGGTAGTAATACATGCCGGGATCATTTCTTGGGGCCCAGCAACGTTGCCGTTTTAATGAGCCTTAAGCAATGTCGCGGGAAGGTTCTAGAGTATCTGTTTGGCGTTTGGTCTCGAGTGTGATACTTATAAAGTCTGCACTGGGATTCCTGTCTTTTTCTGTTGTGGCGCTAGTCTAGTTAAGGAGGTCATGCACATAGCTCCGATGTTCCTTGTGAAGATCTAGCGGTCACCCGACGACGGCGTCTAGGTTGCTTATCACAACCCAGTCTCGTGTCTATGCGGCTGCTCAGAGTCGCAGTTCATCATCTGATGTTCAACATGCAGCTCGGCATTGTACGTTGCGGTCGAGAAGCCAGGCATACCTGAATCTGTTCTAAGCAGTCTCTGACCTTGATTTACCTCACTCCATGTTGGAAATATACCTTCGAGTATTCGTTGGTTGAATATCGAGAGTGCGACAGGGGTGGAGTTGGTAATCGCTAAGCATAGCCATGGAGAAGAAGGCCCCGAGGAGAGATGCTGCATGTGTGGTAGTGATTATGTACATGACAGCAGTGTTAGTCTTTTGTTCACCTGGCCTCGTCCAGGGTAGAAGTCCGTTGAAGAATCGCGCTCTGAAGAGTGATATCAAAGTTCCGGCCACCAAGGATGAGGTAGCTGCAGAGTTTCTGAGCTGGGTGGCATCAGTGGTCACTGACTACGAGAACAAAACCTCGTCACAGACGAATTCTCCGAGTAGACTTCCAAACCTTGGTATTAAAGCAGAACCACCAATCTATTATGTGGATCAAGCAGGATATGGGAACTTCAGAACCGTTCAGGAGGCTGTGAACGCTGTTCCTGAGGGCAACTCAATGCGCGTCATCATACTCGTGAAGCCTGGCATTTACAGGTAGGGTTCTATTCGTCGTTCTAACAAGGATCTATTTGCTAGTTCGAGGAAACGCGTAAGTAAAAGCCTAAACCAACTGACTGGACCTCCACTCTTGACATGCGTGACCTGCTGCAGAGAGAGGGTGAACATACCGAAATCCAAAGGATATATAACTCTGCAAGGTTCAGGGAAGGAGTCGACGAGTATAGACTACAACGAGAATGCTGCTTCAGCTGGAAGCACGTATGACAGCGCCACTGTTGCCGTCTTCTCTGACTACTTCGTGGCTAGGGACATCAGCTTCAGAGTAAATTTTTCTTTCCATCTAATTGTACTTCTCTTGCATCCAGAGATCATGAGTCTTTGAGGTTTCAAGAATAATGTGAGCATTCGAAGTCATTTAGAACTTTGCACTTAATACAATGCGTTGTGGTCACAGAATTCTGCACCAGCTCCACCCTCAGGAGCGGTGAACATGCAAGCGGTGGCACTTCGCATCACAGGCGACTGCGCTGCATTCTACGGTTGTGGCTTCTACGGATCTCAGGACACGCTCAATGACGATATGGGGCGTCACTACTACAAGAACTGCGAGATAGTTGGATCCATTGACTTCATCTTTGGAGATGCCCAGTCTCTCTACAAGGTGAGTAGCCAAGCTCGTCAATCTCTTAGGAGTTTTCATGATGAACAAACAAATGTGCATGTGTGTTTAATATAGAGACGATTGTTGCAGGATTGCGCATTGAATGTTAATGCGGCCACATACGGATCCGTGACGGCACAGAAGCGGGAATCCAGCAGCCGAAGAACCGGATTCTCGTTCGTGGGGGGCAGCCTCCTCGGATCTGGCCAAGTGTATCTGGGACGAGCCTGGGGACCGTACTCGCGCGTAGTTTTTGCTTTCACATTCATGCAGGACATTGTCATTCGCGAAGGCTGGCACAACTGGAACGATCCGAACAGGCAGCGGTAACTTTTCGAACTCCACTATGACCAGTGAATTTTATTGTCATGGTTGTTTACAAGCATCATGGGATTATTAGGTTGAGATGAAACTGGTCTAAAGCTACTTGATGACTGAATTTAGCTATGGACATGCTTGGAGTGTTGCACAGGACGGCGTATTACGGGCAATATAAGTGCTTAGGTCCCGGTGCAACGGAGAATGGTCGAGTTGAGTGGTCTCATGAGCTCACAGATGCCGAAGCGGCTCCCTTCCTCTCTCTCGCGTTCATTGATGGCCAAGACTGGGTGACCGAACCATAGCGTGCAACATTTGCACTTGTATCAACGTACTTTGAGGAAAAAAAAACATAATAATGATTCATCTTAAAATAGGAATTGCAATCACAACCGTGGAGCTCGCATGTGTTCAGTAGATTGCGCAAAGAGCTCTTCAAAAGAACAACTTAAGCGCGTTCAAAGAATATCAGAATGATTGTTTTGCTGAGGCAGTGTGAACTGCGGAGTGTCATAGAATTAAAATAAAATCAAGCTAGGTCTTGTAAGTTGCTGTGGGAATACTTCTGTCATGCATCTTCCAGTGTGCGCATATTATCCAAAGATCGCGTCAGTGTGTTGCCTCTGATATTTTGTATGATATGAAAAAAATTCATCCCCTTCAGATTTCTGTTGTCTGATATGTTTGCTGATTGGGATTGGTCGAACTTGGACTTACTACAGTAGTAATGAGTCAGCGAATTCCAATTTTATTGACACGGAGAGTTGAACCCACCCACGGCTGGTGGTACTGTGCACGAATTCGACACAGTACTGTTTGAATTCGCCAGCATGAAAAGAGTTAGCCACACTGACAATCTCAGTGTGGTTTGTGGGAGTGCACCAACAACTTTCTGTTGGATCGGTGTAAGTTACGGCACAGTAACAAGTACAACACACGGTTTTAAACTTGCTGGACACAATCATCGGCTCCAGCAGTGCTTACTTGTGGACCAAACCCCTTGACATGGCAACGTTGTGTACATCAATTGCTGGATGTAACAATGGGATATTTGAAAGACACCAGAAAGTCATGGTAGACTCCATGACTTCATGGCTTCATAGCTATTGTAAGGTGTCCGACACTTACAGATCAGTTCCAAGTTGTGGCGATATACGAACGAAGATATCTGTGCGAAGATGTGATGTTTCGAGCTATGAAGCCACTGCTACTGATCCCAACTGAGGCGCTGCCGAGCGTGAAATAATTCGTAACAACCGCCGTGTCGTTCCAGTCGATCAAAGACTAACCAAACCCTACTCATGTGATCCAAGGGTCGGTACAAGGAGGATAACCTTCTTCCCGTGTTTATCACACCCGATGAATCGCCATTGAAATTTAGCACTGTGGACTAATAATCCCCTTCCCAAAACCTTTCGAATTCGACTCTGCGCCTGGAATACCCTGGATAAATTTGTAACGTATTGAATTAAGCGAGGTACACATCTCAGTGAATTGAGTCAAGTGCTTCTGTAGTGCTGCGGCAATTGTGAGGATTCACAGAGTGTCCCGTAAACCATCGTGAGGAGCTTCTGCTTCGTATCCACAGCGAGGAGTTCCTGGTATGGGTTCTGGGACGAGTTCTGATAGGAAAGCTGGTCTCGACCTCCATCTGGCCTGGCTCCTGAGTAATTTCCGACCTTTAGATAGACTACGCTTCAAGTCATCTATTTTCTTGATGATGTTTGTTACTGCTTTTTGTTCAATCACTTGCAAACTAGAAACGTGATTAGTAGAATACCTACAATGTTTGTTTGCCAACTACAATGATCTTAGCACATAGTAAAAATTTGATATCATTTTTTCAATCAAGTTTAGATCACCTCTAAGAATCAAATAATGTTCTTCAAATAGATTGTCCATCACTTCTCTCTAAAAATTGGCTATGCCACTTTATACTCCTAAATACTTACGTTGTTATAATATATGTTATTTTTTGAAGTATTTTGAGAAGTGTTTTAAAATATTCTATTATTTACAATTAAAAAAGAATAAAAAAGTATAAACATCATTAAAATTAATATGTTTTCTTAATGTAAAAATTAGAACCTCTACACCATTATTATTATTATTATTATTTTAAAAAATGAATACAATATCCACATTGTTTACAATAAGATTGCATATCTAGTCGTGCAAAGCTCAAGTAGAGATTTGTCTTTATTGCTTGGCTAATAATCGTATCTATTATGGTGGCCTCTTTAGTCCTACTAACACATTTTGTACTCCAAAATAGAGCTACATGTTTTTGTTGCAACTTCCCAAAGTGCATGCAGTTTTGATATAGACTATGGATCGTTTGAGATCTTTGTTGACATGTTCAAGATTAAAAGGGAGTTCTTTCAAGTTGATTGGATTTCTTTTGCTTGATCAAGCCTCGGTAAAGTTCCTTCCTAATCAAATTACAAATTCTAGTAAATTAAGTGTAGATATATTATATTAGAAATTCAAATTATGGTAGTGAAATTAGATTATAATGGTATTTTTTGGATAGTGGCCTTTGGGAGTTCGTAGAGTCCTTAATCTAGCATATAATAATCTACAGCTAGGCTTTTGAGTTGTGAAGGCTTTGTGGTACTATCTTTCTACTAAATTTTATCTTTGTAAGAATCTACGATCATATCTAGTATATCAAATCTAGGCTTCTAACTTTTGAGCTATGTGTGCTTGTTGAAGTTTGGCCTAGGCTTCTTATTCTATGTAAGGAAATTATCAAATAAGTAATATTTTACTGCTCTAAAATGATGTATGCAAGGTTTTCATGAACTTATAAGTCATTCACTTTCAAACGAATGCCATTAGGATGCTTATAGATTGTCTTCTTTCAAAAGATTGTGCATGTTGTTTATAGTGCCTCTCATACATGTGCTTTTGGTTTTATTGTCACTAAGCTACTAAGATTATTGTTGAAAAACTTGTTTGGCAATCTTATATACTTGAAATTGCTTGTTGTCATGATTCCTAGTATCATTCAAAAATAGTCCTAAATATTGACCAATTACCACAAATATAAGTGTTTTTGAATTCTATTGTTGATAGTGATGTTAAATGCCCTTGGATACAACTTGCAGCTTATAGCAATAGTATAGAAAGCAAAATCCATTGTAGCAATACTTCTATCACTCCTTTATTTAAAAGCGATGGTATCTATAATCGACAACATAAACAAGTTAGATGTAGTTATTCTAAGTTTTGGCTATTTAACAGGCTACATGAATAGCAAATAGTGGGTGTTGGTTGAGTTCTACAATCTGAGGTGCATTTGGTGCAACAAATTAGCATCCACTTTTGCAAAAGTGACCTTCATCTCCAAAGCTGATGGTACAATTCCTGTCGAGGTAGATGTCACCTAGAATTTGAAGCTATCTGGTTGATTTAATGAACCTTACTTCCCCTTTACAATTGTATTGTATGTTTCAAAATATGTTGAATTTGTGATTTGGTCTATGTGAATGAACAAAAAAACCTCATTATTTCTCAACTTCAAGAATTTGATAATTCCACCTAGTATTTTTTCTAACTAAACTATAACAAAAATATTTCATATGAATCTAAAATCTTTTCTAATGATTTGGTATACAACAAGTCAGTCTCCATTCAATATTTAGGACGATAAATTCTTTATTTATCTTCAAATAACATAATTTGGTATCTAAAAAAAATTAGTATTTTTTATTTTTTCTCATATTAATTTAATTCAGTTAGACCTAAAAAGTTTGTACAATGACTTTGTTCATATATCTAATCTTGTGGTTATAATATTATTTTTTTTTATAGAAAAGAACATATTATTTTTATAACTTATGCATGGTTTCAAATATCAAACTCCTCTATATCAAAAGAGCACTAAAGACATACCTCAAACCCTAGTAATAAATGCGCATTTTCTCCTTTTTAAAAATTCTTTAAATCTTACACATATAAATATTTTGAACTAGTACAATTAGGATTATTTTGAATTTGATAAATTCACTTCATAGATATTTAAATTTATAAATTTTATTAAATAATCATATTTAATTTAAAATTTCAACTAAATATTCAGAGAATTAACTTATTTATTCAAAAATAAATACATATCTTATTCTTAATTTTTTTTAAAAAAAATTATGTCTTTGTATAGTGTAATATCATCCACAAAACCAAATTTGAAATAAGAAGCTACACATACTCAATATTCCCCAAATTTTTCTAAATATGACACCCACATCACCACTTTTTAAATAAAGTAACTCACACATGCAAAAGATGGAGAAAAGAACGCATACCACGTTCCCATGTGTACAAGAGAACGCGCACTATCGTCAGCTTCAAAGCCGCGCGATGCCGCGGTGATGCCGTCATCCTGCCGCAGAATGCCTCGTAATGCCGCTGAGTGATGGTGGCGCGAGGTGACGCACAATGCCGCCGAGAAAGTTTCCAAGCACTTGTGGAACTTGCCCACGGCGATTGCTGTCAGTGCGATTCATGGAGAGGCAGTTGTCTGGATTTGCCAGATTCTACCCTTTTGTTGTGCTTGTGCATGTGCGGCACACACGCATACCTCACTTTGTTGCCTTGCCTTGGAGGAATCGATCGAGCCCACAGGGTACTACGCCATAGCCTGTTTTTTGTTGGAATTGTCGAGAGCTTGCGTGTGGGTGCTTTGGTGATTGTGGGTATCTCCGTTTCAGCTGTGAAGAATCTTGAATAGTGGGAATTGGGTTTGGTGTTGAATTGTCTTCTAGAAGTGCTTGAGAGTGGAATCCGTGTTGGAATTAGCTTGCGATGGCGGAAGATAGGTACAAACCCTGGTGGGCGATTGACAAGGCCGCATGGCGAGAGGCTTTTGAGCCGTTCTTTAAGTTCAAGAGCATTTCGGACCACCGTGACACGCCGTTGCCTCCCTGGAGCGAAGCCGATGTGCAGGAGTTCATCGATTCTGACCCTGTCTACGGCCCTCGGCTCAAACAGGTTTTCCTTTCGTCTTTCCTTTCCTAGTGTCCTGTTCTTGCAGGAATATGGTTTTCATTTTCACTTCGTCTTGGCGATTGCAGAAACCGTGTCAGCATGTCTGTTGATGCTTAAGTATTGTTCGAAACGTTTATTGAAATTGACGTCGCGCGCTTGCGAATGTGCTGAGTTTTCTCTTCCACAATTGATACCAGGCTCTCTAGGGTTTCCGACTAAGTCAATTGCCGCGAACTCCATCATCGTGAACACCATTATGGGTGATGTTGTGTTCTCGTTTTCTAGGTTTTATGAGTCCTGACGTTCTTCAAGAATGTGCGACGGAACTGTTCACTATCTTGTAGGATTGTTGAGGGTTCTCGAGCTTGTCGATGTTCTTCTCATGCAGGATCCACTTTTACGTTGAACCTTATGTCTTGGATTATAGAATTGGATTCTTTTGTCTCTGCACTTGTAACTGCAATGGTGTATCGTCGTTTATTTCTTTAATCTATATTTGTTATCTGCCTTGTTTTTGTGACACCAGTTTTCCAACTTAATGAAATTGGTATTGTCGGAGTCATTTGATCAAGGTTAATCGCGTCTGCGAGTGTCACATTTAGATTTGTTTCATTGTATTTGCGCGCTAAAACTCACATGTCTGGAACACAACTGCACCCCTGAAATGACAAAGTACCTTCAACTCTAGATTCTACTGAAGGGCGACATATTGTCCTGCTATGAGTTCCATGACTTCTACCTGTTCAACGGCAACTAATCGAGCCTTACTAGAATGTTAAGCTGCATTTATTTGATTTCAACAGCCAAGCCAGCAGACAAAGTTTGGGTTTATCAACAGTTGGTGTGAAACCTGTGTTTAATGACTGGTTAATTTGATACAGGTGAGGCAAGGAGCCACTATCGCCAATTATGGAGCTCTGGTCGGAGGTCTGGCAACAGCAGGTGTTGCTTTTAGGTACTCAAAAAATATTCCTGGAGCGTTGGGTGCCTTTCTTGGCGGGACAGCCATGAGCTGGGCTGTTGCCGAAGAAGGAGCTAATTTTGCATTAGGACTTTACAAGTTCAACTGTATGGACGTAAACCTCAAGTTTCTGGATTGGTGGGAACGGAAGCAAGGTTGAGGTCTCCGCTTTGGAAGACGCTACATTAACGAGGTTAAGAGTCTTAAACACAGTACCGATGGACCTTGACATTTTTTCATAGCCAATATGAAGCAGGTTCATCACAATGCAACTTTTATCGACTACTATATCCGGGTATGAACTGGCTTTACTTCCGCAACTGAAAACTGGTGTTGCATATGTGCATGGATGGTTGAAGCTTACAAAGGAGGACGTAGACAGGATTCTATGTATTGCACACAGTTGAAAAAAGTCAAACATTGAGTCCTTTAAGAACACTTGCAGATATAACACTGTTTATATTTCATTGCTAACATATTTTGAACTCACGGCGATGCTTCTGCCGCACTTACCTTGCGGTTATCTTTCCAAGGTTGCAGGAGTAACCTGAACAATCTGTTGCCTAGTTGCCTTTTCGTGATGCACGAACATTACAAAAATTAAAGCACTGGATTTGGTTTTTCACTTCTTTACTTTTTTAAATATTCAAATTGAGTTACCCATGATTCCATTTTATTTTATTGTATACATTTGTATCTACACATATTACAACTAATGGCTCACACAAGCAATGATTTGTGATTTTTAATTCGTTTTTATGAACTTGAATTTCAGATTATAGTCGTTGTCTTAATTATTTTTATTTTATAAACAACACAAGGTAATTATTCTGGTCTAAACCTAGTTGATTCAAATTAAAATGTGGTATTTATAGAATATTAGTTTAAATCAAGCTTAATTGTCAATGAATATTTATAAAAGAATGTATGCAATTGTAAATGTTTTAGGCTTTTAAACATTAATATTATAAATATCAAGTTTTGTGTAAAGGAATCTAATTGATATTAGTATTGTGTGCATGGGTGTAGGTGTCGAGAATGTCACTTATAGAAATTAAAAATCCAAGATTAGATCATGTTAAATAAAACTATGTGATGTTTTGATATCAAAGTAATAAAACTATTTATAAAAATAAAAAACCCAAAATTTAAATAAAACTATGTGATACTTTAATTTTTAAGTAAAAAAAACTATGTGCAAAATAAATATGATATTACAAATTGTAATCAACAACACTCTTTTATACAAAAACGCTTATATATAAGCTATTCATAAATTACATTAGTCAAATTCTTATTTGTTATATTGTCATTTGATGTATTTTATCCAATTATTAAGTAATTTTGTATATAATGTTTATTTTTTAAAATTTAAAAGATATGTAAGATGAAGTATATTAATTATATTTTATTATTTACTCATGTCAACTTTCTCCAAAGATTTTCTCCAACAAATCCTCTTTATTTTATGCCCACAAATACTTTACCAGGGAAAACGATGTGAAAAGACATGTTCATTCAGGTCTTGAAAGAAAAAAGATAAAATTTGATATTTGTTTTCATGATGGCAGGGTTCGATGCTAACCCTAATTACAGTAACCCTAATTTTTCTGAAGTCCATCTTGTATCTTCGCCCTGGATCCATGCGCGTCGTCCCAGACTCGGAGCTATCTTTCCTCGTCAGACGGAGGCCATGTCGATCATCAATCCATTAAAGTTGATAGAAGAAAAGATATGCTGGTCGCAATATTGTTGCAACTCTGCTTCCAGGATAACTGGTTAGTTTCCCCAGTTTTTTTGTGATCGATCGGTAGTTAATTGTGGTTTTTCGGTTGTTTCCTTTTAGTTGCGATCATGCACAGGGCTCTTAGAAAATTTGAAATGGGACTCGAACGATACTCCTAATAGTGGCAGTCCTCCTCGCGGAGTATGTGATTGATTGGAAGTCTGTATTTCCATTAGGTTGACGCAGACGAATGATCGGAAACGCGAAATCCGTCACATGCAGAATCTGGCTAGAAGCACACAAATGCCCTAAATTCTACGCTAGGGATGCGCTATCCGGAATCGTAGTAGAGTTGATCTTGAACCGCGGGATACAGCCTATGACAGAGCGTGTTCCTTCATGTGCCTTCTGGTGCATGGCGTAAAAAACAGGCTATTAACCGGACTTTATTCTGGGAAGAATGTTGTGGACTTGCTTTGAAAACACATCACAACTCAGTCAGTCAACCAGGAATGTGATGAAGAGGAATAGAGGGTTAAACTTGAGAACACAAGACGATTGGAAGTGCGAAGTTAGACCGAATTAGATGCCGCTCTCTGCAATGTAGGGATACTGTTAACGACACTTCCATTGTATTATTAGGTTCTACTTTGCGTCACTCAACAGTCTTCATGTCTGTCCTAGCTTTTACTGTATGTACAAACGATTGTAGGAGATTCCCTAATTTGTTGTTCGGATCTAGTTTGCGAAGACTTTTTGGTTGGTCTTCTTTGTTTTACGAAATTGTAAAAACAACGTTCCCCATCGAAATGCTAACGATGTAAATACTGCTTATTCAATAGCTGTACTTGAACCCTCCTGCTGAACGTAGATTTTAAAACTCTCTATTCATATTGCACAATGTTTGAGACTTCCAAACTAATCCGATTACCACGCGATTGCTGATTCAAGCTATTTGTGCAGAAGTAGAGACAGGTAGAGACGCTTCACCGATTCCGACAGTTCTGAACTATACATCAATTCGTGCACGTCACGAGGAACTTCATCGCTCCCTTTCAGTAACTTCTGCGAAGTTTTGTTTCATAAGAGCATGAAGATTGTGCAAATTCTGGTGTACTGCAAGGCCTGCAAGTGCGCTAGAAGGCCCTAAGAGGATTTCAAGGTAAAATAGTATCCTCCTTTCTCTCGTTTGTGGTCTTTTCTTTAAACTTGACTTTTGATAGAGAAGCCTTGAATCCAGTCCTGTAAGTGAGTGCTTCATTTCTGAACCTGGCTGCCTCAATGTTGAATGAACTCGAGTCATTTCTTGAAGACTCTGAGGAAGGTCACTTCCAAGCGACCTTTGCAAACTCGCAATTGTAGGGTAACTTACATCCACATGATCAGATGCAGATGACCAAAGTACAATAGTATACTAACTGTTACTACTTTGCGGAGGAACTTCACGTTTCTCAAGAGCCCTAACCTCCAGAAAGAAGGAATGGGTGCTTCCTCGTTAGTTCTGGAGTTTTCGTATGCGATAAATGCTTGATTTTCAAGTAGAGGTTGTTCAATCTTTTCAGGAAGCTTCGTCTCCACGAAATCTCTCTTTAAGCCATAATCTAGAAACGGAGGTCCCTGATTTTCAGTTCTCGCCAACGCTTTCCTGCTTGGATGATGAAATTCATAACATCGCATTAAGGGTTACGCATCTCTCATGACTTTAAGCATATATATTAGTACGGATCCAACAGCAATTCTTGAGAAAATCTTCCAGTAATCATATGTCTTCACCTTGAAGAACCAATCCAAGATCGAGGTGCTCGCCGGGGTACTTTTGGCCATCTCACCCAAAAATGCCAAAATTTTCAACTTTTCGTAGGTGGGAGACCACTCTGCATGGTCAAATGAGGTGCAGCTGTAGCAGTGTTTGACTCGCTTGGTTGAGAATAACAATCTTAATAGATGAGGGTTACGTCCTAGGCATCCCTAAATCATAAAATCCGACTCTCGACAATTCAACCGTTCCTCGTGCCAGCGCCTAGGGTGTCGACTCTGTACAGTCTCATGTAAAGCGGCGGAAGATATAATTTCCTACTGATTTAACAAAACGAGAAAGCAGCATTCAACAAAAGTATCTTCAATAAACAACAAAACGCGAGTGTACTTGACGCATCAGCAATCATTTAAGAGAAACAACGTGGCTCTTACAACTCATTAAAGGCATGAACCACAAAGTCGTAATGACAAATTCAATGTGACAGAAACCCTTCACTCAAGCCTCACGTAAGCTATGAGATGACACGGAAAACAGAATCCCCGGACGATATTTTTTTAGCTTTAGTATGTAAAACCGGTAACAAGACAGTCATTCGCTGTTGATTCCAACCAAACCAAGACAACACTTTGAATCGCAACCCAAAACCCCATTAATAACCGTCATTTCAAAAATTGCAACTGCGATTCTCATCCCAGCCGATATCGATAAGTACCGTCTGACACAGCGTTCCCGATGCTGTTAATCTGAGCATGCGCGTTGCGCACACCAACACCGCATGAAATCCGACACATTTGGCCACCATTGTTCCGCGCAGAGAGTGGACTTCCTCTGAAACTCAATGAAACCGTTCTCTCGTCACATTCAACAGATCGAAAAGACGCCAACGATACGGACACAGTGGACCAATGCCTCTAGAGATTACCGGTACAGACAAACCCCTTCACATCGATCTCGAACCCATCTCGAACCCTTCTTTTAGACTCCTTTACTCCTCGATCGTCAGAGTTCCGCCGTCACTACACTTCACAGCCTAGCTCACCCTTCAAGCAAATTTGGGCCCACCACCACGAGAAGCCATTCGGGTTTCCTGAACCATCAGTCGTTTAGGGTTTACCAATTCATCTAGGCATTGGGGGCTTACCAACATATCAAGCTATTAGGGGTTTACCAATTCATCAAGCAATATGGGCTCATTGATTCTTCAAGCTCCTAAAATTTATCTTTAAAGCTCCAAGATTATAAAACACATTATTATAATCCAAATAGACTAATAAACCATTTGGACTAATTCATATAGATTTTTCAATCTGTAATTGATTTATCACATAAAATTGTATACTACAATAGACAACTATCTACAATCTTAAGTTGTAGGTCTCAACTTTATTCAATAAATCATGCATTGTAACTATAATTTGTCACAAGCCAAATAAAGTTATTTTTAAATTTAAAAAAAGATCAAAATTTTCTTTATACAAATCATCTTACATGCATATATGTATTTATTTACACACTAATGCATTGTAAAACATGACTGAATTTTCTTAAAGATTTAAAATCCTTCTAGTCTATAATAACACAAATTCCATCACAAAGTAGGACAAAACAAATCAAAATAAAACTAAACAAAAGTAAACAAAATAGAACATGAAAGACAAAAGAGAGCAACAGAACATAAAATAGAACATAACAGAAAATGGAAACAAAACTTTACTAAGAAAAAAGGACCAAAGCCATATCTGACCAAATGACTCAATTGGCCTCAAACAATCATATTTATACTATGTCAACATATCTTGGAACTTTCTAGAAGTCTCTAATAGTAGGTCCGATCAAGATAACCATCATTTTCAAATATTTTAGAGATACGCTCCACCTAAATAATTGCCTTTAATTTTTTTAGGATGTTTTGTAGTGGATCCTATATAAACCACCAACTTGGTCTCAATTCTAAAAACTTCTAAAAACTTTCTAAAAATGGCTCCAATTATCTATTTCTATGTGTCAATAATACAATTATCTTATCTACATCATGTTATAATTAATCCTCCTCTATTAATACGAAACGTCCTCGTTTTTCTCGTAATAATACTTCCAAATTGTTTCTTGGCAATTGATGAGATTCTATATAAGTTTTCATGTAGCATTGTAGATGAAATAGCCTTTTCAGAGGACCTTACATTGATGTTGCAGACATCCATTGCTAGAACGAAGATAGTGATGCTCTAAAATGTAGTCTACTTCATACTTTTGTTGGTCATTAATTACAACTGGTGGTGATGGTAGTTGGTGTCAATTTGAGAAGCATCTTGATTTAGTATGAAAGTCCTTGAGGTCTAAAGTATAGAAGATTAGATGGACCAAAATATGTGGCGGAAGCTCGAGGCAGTATGTAATATTAGAAATCACTACAAAAATGCGGAGAGGTCCAAGCCACAAAGGCGTTAGCTTACGGACTTGGATTAATGTAGCAAGTAGAAAGTTGGTATTAAAAAGTAATACCTAGTCACCCTCTTCAAAGGTCTTATATTGCCGATGGTTATTTGCATACTGCTTCTATTGATTATGTGTTATAAAGAAGCAATGTTGTGTTTCTTGTAAGATAGTTATAAGCTATTGTAAAAATTCTTTTATTTTGGGTTGTTGGTGTTGATGAAAGAATAGAGAGTTGTTGATATAATCGGATGCTGACTAGTGTTAAGGAAGAATGGTGAATGACTAATACTTGCTTGAATACTATCATTATAAGTAAATTCTGATTGTGTCAAATATTCATCTCTGCCATTACGATGAACTATCACAAATGTCCATAGCATATCTTCTAAGGTCCAATTTGCATGCTTTGTTTGTCCATTTGTTTAAGGATGGAAGGTCGTAAACATGATAATTTGTGCATCAAGTAGCTTGAACAAGGCCTGCCAAAAATTCCCCATAAAGCATGAATCTTGGTCTAAAACAATGACATGATGTCATCCATGATAACAAAAGATAGTATCAAAGAAGACCCATGCAAGTGCTAGGACATCAATATTAGATTGCACCATAGCCAAGTGAAGTTATTTTGAGAGTTGGTCTACAAAGACAATAACTATGGAATAATTATAAGGCATTTGTAACAAACACGTAACGAGGTCCATGATCACTTACTTCCAATGTGTTGTAAGTAATGGAATTGGATGCAATAGCCTAAAAGATGTCATTGTCATATTGCATGCTTTGTTATATTGGCATAACTCGCAAGCGCATACAAAAGCTTGAATATTATAGTTCAAACCTATCCAAAATCATATCCTTGAGATTTGTTCTAAAGTCTTTTTATACCTTAGATGCTTAGATATTGGAATATTATGTCTTCCTTGAAGCATGCACATCCAAAGTATAACATCATGAAGTATATAAATCTGCTTTTTGAAATAGAGCAAGCCATCATTAAAACTATAATCTTGATATTGTACATTGTCCACCTTCAAACAATTGCTAACTATCTTGAAATAAGCATCCTAATACTTAGCTTCCTTCTATTCTACTTATTTGATTAGGTTTGAAATAATACTACTAATGGTAGCAACTTCTGCCTTATTCTTAATTCGGCTTTTAAGTCTGATGTCTACAATAAGTTGTTGGACATAGTATATTGTTGCCCTTCTTTGTACTCAAGTTGAATATCAAAAGCTACAATTATTCTTTTCAACAATGATGTCGTGATTTCATATTTTCTAGATGCAAATTATATAGCAAGGATCAATAGTCAATCTGAAC
This sequence comes from Physcomitrium patens, assembly GCF_059467195.1. Taxonomy (NCBI): domain Eukaryota; kingdom Viridiplantae; phylum Streptophyta; class Bryopsida; order Funariales; family Funariaceae; genus Physcomitrium; species Physcomitrium patens. The sequence goes on from NC_143410.1 coordinate 4,700,693, forward strand.
AATCATTGGCTTCCTCAATACATAGTATTGCCACACTTTTGTAGCATATACAATTGCTAATTGCTCTTAATTACATGCAAAATAATTATGCTCTATCCTTTTGAGTTTGCGTGATTCATACACCATGGATTGAAGGCTCCTACCAAAGTCTTATTGAAAGACTGTTTCAATAACAAAGTTGGAAGCAACAATGTCAAATGTATAAGAAAGGTTGGGATCATATGGTTGTAATATTAGAACAATAATCAATGCCTCTTTTAACCTATCAAAGGTACTTTGTTGGTCCAATTTCCACTCAAATGAAACAACTTCTCCAATAGGCTTACCAATGAGACATATTTTCGGTGCAAAGAGTATATATATATATATATATATATATATATATATAGAATTTATTTTTACATATTATGTACTCACAAAAATTATTGTTTATATAAAATTTTAGCTTATCAAAAATATTAGCTATTTACAAACTTAGTTAGATGAAATCATTAAAGAATATTATTTTAAAAATTTAATTAATTAATTAATTAGTTTGACTATTTCAATATAAAAATCTATTATATATATATATATATATATATATATATATATATATATGAAACCTTATCATTTTATCAAATACATATAGTATAAGATGAATATGGTTCAAAATAAATTGGACATCTATAAGACAAACTACAATATTTAGTTAGTAAAAATAAATTTAATTTTAATGTATTTTTAGATTTTATAAAAATTGATAATATTGTAAATATATGCAACAAAAGATTGATATGACGATCAATGGTATGTTATGGTTGAATAGCATAATTGTAGATAAATTATAACAACAAATAAATAAATTGGTCTTATTGAAAAATTAATTAAGATAAGAAATCTCTATAATATTTTTTAGTTCATATTTTTAATAAACTAAAGAGAAGGTAGACTAATGTTATTCTCATTACTCTTATATTATGGCCTACCAAAAGTTAACCAATCAAACCAAAAGAACAATTTAGACTATTCCAATTTTATTGGGGGAGAATGTTAAATAGACCAAAGTTTTTACTAAATCATGAAAAAAAAAAAAATGATCTTTAGGTTCATTTCTCCACTATTGGATCTACAACCAATAAAAATCAACCACATTCATCATGATTACCATATTCTTCATCAAGAGTGAGTCCATTTAGTAAAATCATGGATCTATTTAACATTCCTTTTTTTAATAAATATTTGAATGAACATTAGTTTCAAAAATTTGTCATCCCTAATACATAATATAATAATATAGGATTGATTATTGATTACCCTGCAACATTGCCCATGTGCACTTTTCTACCATCAAAGTAGTAGGCAAATCTCTGTCTTGTGTTTCAAGGACATTAAGAACATAAAAACAACAAAAATATAATTTTAAGGGACATTGAAGTAGCACTGCTTGAAATCTTGCTCGTGAACAGAGAAACCGGTCGGAGAAGATAAAAGAGGGATTGAGGAAAAAACGCCGCTGCAAGTGGAGTTCACTGCGCCGCACAGCCGCTCTTCTAGACCGAGTCCAGAGGAGAGACATTTCAGTCACTTCGGCAGAAGTTGCAGGCTCAGCAATTGAAGAGGAGGAGGAGAACACATTTTGGCACCACTCTCTCATACATAGTCAACAAAATTGACCTCACCAACTGCCATTTTGATAACGTTTCATGACGTAGGACGTGGAATGGCAACCCATGAGCTGAAGAAAAAAAATGGAGGGGTTGAGATTTTGTCCGCATGCCTTCCACAAGGATCTCTTTCCAGCCTTGCCGCTCACGGTGAACCATTTATTTATATTACCGAAAGCTGGAATCTTTTGTCGATTCTGCTCGTTTTGCAGCTACTTGTGCGCATTCCACCTATTCTTTTTTAAGAATCTGCTTGTATTTTCACATCTGTGCTGGTTGTGCAGGGTGATGTGTGTGCTTCCGCGTTGTTCGCGGAAGCTGGAAGAGGTTTCTCGTTCGCGGCATGGAGGTGTTGTTCATCAGCTTGAGTGTTAGGAACTGGGTAGCTTCATGGGTTGTGTGAGAGTCTGTGAAGTGTTCCAGGGCTCGGATATGGCAGCAAGTGATCCACGTTGGGTCGAGTCGGTCGCATCCCTGAACTGGGTTTGGTTACCAACCGGCACGAATGATGGGCATTTTGCAACGATTTTGTATCTTCATCTCTCGGAGAAGCTCCTCCGAAGCTGGATCTGCCTCTTCCAACAGGTGCTGTATTGTCTTTCTTTCGATGACGGAGAAACCTGTTTTTTTCGTAAGGTTGGAGATGCACTGTTATAGAGTAGTGGTAGTAGTAGTTAGCATCCTGGCTAGACCATGTGACGGGGATTCTTTTTGGATTCGTTTTGGTTGACCCTCCCTGTGAATAAATGTTGTTTTTCCAAAATCCATTATAACGGTGGGGAGTTTTTTTCGTTTAGATTGGTCACATTGTCAGCTTCGTAGAGTCTCTGAGATTGTCGCGGGCATTGCTTCTGGTTTTTTTCGAGGTTTTTATGCATGATTTAAGTGAACCGCCACGAACGTGCAGAATCTGTGTACCGTATTTGCTTGTAGTTGTCGAGTCTCAACTGTGATTTCGAGATTGCCATTGTGTTGTCTTTACAATCAAAGGTGTAAATTAGTTCACTGTGCAGCTAGATTCAGAAGTTCGTAAGTCGCTGCTGCTTCCGTCAAGAGGGGTGAGGAGAAACAAGATTCGAGCAACTCTAAATGTTTTGAATTTGAAAGTTTCAATTCAGGGATGCTTTTGACATTTCCTGTTGGTTGGAGCAGATAGGAGTTTTGGGGTGGACCGTGCTTGCACTTCACCAGATTGAGTCCTTCACGCCCATGTCAATATCAGAACTGAAATCTCAGTTGAGACAAATGTGTCGATACGCTTCCCGTCATGAAGTCCGGTTGCTTCTGGTGTCCACCTTGCTCATGTTGTCCGTCGAAATTCAGACAGCGAATGCGCAGCAATCCTACAACAACCGCAGCGGATACGCATGCACAGGGCGCCCAACATGTGAAACGTATGCGCTTTACAGAACACAGGGGAGTCAATCATTGCAATCCATAGCCACGCTTTTCAATACTACTGCGGCAGAAATTGCGAACGCAAGTGACATCAACCCCGCGAACAGTACGAACCTGCTGAGCGATCTCACTCCACTCTACATCCCTCTATCCTGTGGATGTGCTGGTGGTATATACCAAGCGCCTACGTCTAATGTGGTTGAAGCTGGCGAGACGATGTATATTATTTCCAACAAGACTTATCAAGGCCTGACCACTGATGAAGCGATTGCAGCCGCAAACCCTACGGTGGTGCCCACGGAAATGCAACCAGGTCAGGTGCTCAAAATCCCCTTGCGGTGCGCTTGTCCATCAACTGCGCAGCGGGGAAATAACTCCACGCTTTTGCTCACTTATGCGATCTTCCCAGACGAGATTTTGGATGTCATCGGCAGTCGGTTTGGTCTTACGGCTTCAGAATTACAATTTGCAAATAACGTGACTGACCCAACTTCCCTTTTAGCGTTTACCACTTTGCTTATCCCACTTGTGTCACTCACACCTTTGTCTTCGATCCTCTTTCCAAGCCCCCAACCCCCCCCTGCAATTTCTCCTTCTCTTGCCCCAGCCCCTACTCTTGCCACTCCTGTTGTTTCCAAGGATCCCTCCAATACGCCATTGTACATCGGCGTCGCCGTTGGCGCCGTGGGGATGGCTATGGCTGCGATCATGGCGTGTGTGTTATGTGCAACTGTTCGCCGTCACAAGAGGACAACTAACAACAGAGGAGAATTGGATGAGACCAGCAGCGTGGTCAAGCCTCCTGCTGTGGGATTGGACACTACGAACTCAAGCTTCGTTCTTAGCATGTCGGATGTCGTGGGCTCCGACAAGCCTGTCAAATTCTCATACGAAGAGTTGCTCGCCGCCACTAACCGTTTCAGCGAGGACCACAAGATCCAGGGCTCGGTTTACATGGGAAAGTTGAACGGATTGTTTGTGGCTATCAAGCAAATGAAAGGAAACATGTCGAATGAGCTGAAGATTTTGTCCCAGGTCCACCATGGCAACGTGGTATGCCTTCATCGACTTTCCCTTACTTTCGATTCTTATCGATGGGATGTATTGTAGCATTAGAGTTGGTTTGTTAGTTAAAATTTGGTTTCTATCCCTAAGCAACTTTCTGATTGTTGCTCTGTTTGTGTGTTTCAGGTGAGGCTGGTCGGAATGTGCGCTAGCTCTTCGGAAAACTTGTATCTCGTGTACGAGTATGCTGATAACGGCTCACTCAGCGACTGCCTCCACTACCAGATGGCATATCCAAGCTCCAGCTTCTCGAGAAGTGTTAGATTGCTGTCTTGGAAGCTACGCGTTCAAATTGCACTAGACGTTGCCTCTGGCCTCGAGTACTTGCATAACTATACCAACCCTAGTTTGGTGCACAAGGATGTGAAGAGCAGCAACATTCTGCTCGACAGGAATTTCCGTGCGAAGGTGGCCAACTTCGGAATGGCACAGTCTGCCGTACAGAACGGCACTGGCCCCATTATGACCGAGCACATCGTCGGCACACAGGGGTACATGGCTCCGGAGTATCTAGAGCACGGGCTGGTGACAACCAAGGCCGATGTATTCTCCTTCGGAGTGGTGCTTCTGGAAATTTTGTCTGGAAGAGAAGCCACGTTCAGGGACCAAACCACTAGAGTATGCACTCCTCTCTCGTCCACTATCTTCGAAGTGCTCAGTGGCAGCGACCAGATGTCGAAGCTTCAAGCGTGGATGGACACTCGTTTACAAGTCAATGCTTACCCTCGTGACATAGCCTTCAATATGGCCAGCTTGGCCAAAAGCTGTGTGGAGACTGATCCAGCTCTGCGACCCGACATGAAGGACTGCAGCTTTGCGATGTCGAAGATTTGTCAGGCATCTCTGGAGTGGGATTCCTCCACACGTTGTACAGGTGCCTTCATCGAAGCTCGGTGATCAGCGATGGAATGGTGTGTCTTTCGGCACTCACTGCAAAAGCGTGTGTAGTGCTCGTCCATCCTGAGCAGATTGTTTTTAGAAGAGAGCTCTTTGTAACTGCTATCATGGGGAGTTGGGTCGCGGTTTTTTGTAGCGGCGCCGCGTTCTTCGGTCTGCGATGGGACCCCTCAATATAGGTGCAATACCTGATTTTTTCTGTACTGGAAATTTTCAGGGGAAGACATACCCAATTTTTGTAAATTAAAGGATCACCCAAATCCTTGAATTCTTTGTGCATCATCACTGGTGTTGAACTACGCCTTCCAGGTTGGCGAGCATTAGAAGAAACACATATACACTGTCAAAATGTTGACTTATCATCAATCGATGTCGGAGTTTTGATCTTTGTAAGCATTTTGACTTCAATGTCGGTGTTGACACGTGATAAGCACCGAGCTTACCATTATATCTTTATTTCACTTGCATTGTGTTGGAGTCAGCCAATCCCATTTTCCTACAGTAAAAGTGTGTTTGTACTGTATACATAATATTTAATATTTTTTGTGCAACGACTTCCGTTTCTACGTTACCCCAATGAATGTTACTCTTATTGAACTGAGATATTTTCGGTTAATCGTTCTCAAACACAGAGCACTGTTCACGAAGAATAAAAAATACCATCAATAACATAAAATAAACATTCGTATTTAATTCTCACGCAGTGTCGACGAATGGAATATGAGCATGACTTTATGGCAACATTTAACAAAAATAAAAATTGAAAGATGCTGCACCATCAATAACTTTTTGAAGTATATTTTTCTTTGAATACTGAAATTACCACAAAGATAAAAGGACAATATGGTACTGCTGTACACAGCAGCTCGTGATTGTGAACTGCGTAATTCTGCGGTTGTTAGGCAGATTGTCCTCACCTGCTGCCGTTGGATGGTGATGACACACACAGTGTCATGCCTGGAAAATCTCCCCGCGAAAACGCCGTGTGAGGCATATCTGCAGATGTCATGGGGAGACGCAAAGAACACCCAAAAGATGCAAAGTCGCCAGGGAAATCGGCACAGTTCACCAGATTCAACGCTGCAGCAGTTGAAACTTCGGCAGCATCCGAGCAGTGAGCACCCTATTTTTACCACAAACATGCCACAAATGAGGAGTGTAGAGATGCGGCAATCAAGACACCAATGGAAGCACGGTTTTATAATAAGTTTTATTTGCTGCTACTCCATGTCCAGGATTGCTTTGTCACGTCGTTTTGGTGCGGTAAGCTGATTGACTGTCGTGGTTTTGCTCTGCAACGGGTGAAGTTTGGTTCCGCGGCGAGAATCATCCGCGACGTAACGATGTGCGTCTTCGCGAAGGTTGCTGCGAATGCGTGACACACATTGGCCTCAATTGGCAGTCATTTCTACAGTAGGTGGACTCAGGATTTGGATTTCTGACTGTCAAATATGCTTTCCCAGTGCCTCCATTGACACGAGAGAAAGGAAGGGCAAGAGGACCGGACGAGTAGGACTGTGGGTACCTACCAAAAAAGGCTGGCATACCGCATGCTCCGGGGTCCACGTTTTGCGTGAAAAAGTGGGTAAAATTACAATTGATTGCTCACGCAAGTGTCGGCGTCTCTATGGACTAAGAATGTCTCCTGGAGCTGCCATTATCTGCTCATTACTCACAATTTTTCTGCCACCCTCTGTCGTGTGGACGTGTTGAATTCTGCCACTCGTCGCCGAGAGGTTCGTGGGTTTTTGATGGTTTCAGTTCCTGCTGTTTTCGCCCGGAGTCTCAATTGAGAGCTGGTTTGTGAACAAGCTCTGCCGCGTCGAACTTGAAGAATGTCCATGTTTCTGAGTCCGAAGGCTTTCAAGGATCCCATTCTTCGATTGATCGGCGCATGACGTAGAGTTACTCGGTTTGGAACGCTACTCGTAGTCTCGGGGAAGATAGTTTGAGAAATTTCCAACGTTGACGAGAAGGTCAGTGTTGTTGAGCAGAGCGCGTGAAGGTTTTCGTTTGGAGTTTGATTAGGATCGCGCTCTTACGCTACTCGCTTCAATTGCCGCGTCTGAATACGGTTGTTTCTCTAAGGTTTGTTACTCGCTCTCCTCCCTTGAAGAATGGGCGTTGTGTCAGGCTTTGGTTCGTGTGTTAGGCAGATGATGTATTTCGCGGTGCAATGCTGTAGCTAGTGGTCTCTTTGATTCGGGTTGGTGTTCTCTGCCTCCGAGTGCCTCGTGTGCTTAGAGCTAATCGTAATTGTACATGCGTTAGATACGCCCCTTACAAATCCTTTCAAGCAGTAAAGCGACTAGTCGTCTTTGAAAGACAAGTACGTATGCTGTCGTCTCGATTGGGCTTATTCCATGAGCTTGTTCTTTGCGTTGTCTGTTCTTATCGCCCTCTCACATTGATTCCTTATCTTGATTCTTATTGTTTTTAGAATTCTGTTTTTCCCGGTGAGAACAATCAAGCATGACGACTTTCGAGGGCGAGGAGAAAGCCCTGACGCAGGACGTGGATTTGAAAGAAGATATCCTGAAAGAGGAGATGACAGTGGAGGATGGATTGTCCATAGGGAAAATGGAACACGGGTAAGCACTGGCTAGTTTTCACGTATTACACGCACACCTGCACAGTTGTGGAGGTGGGAATTTCTGGTGACGAGGTTTAGCGACTTAGTGGGTGGAACTTTTTCTTATACTTGGGAGTAGCCGTGCGAGCAACTCTTCCAGCCAAATCTAGACTGCTCCTAAGGCCAATCTCCACTGAGCGATGTTGCTCTAATTTCGTTGCGAAAAGTAGTTCTTGGTAGTGGCTATTTGCCATCCATGCTTTTGTTCCAGTTACCGGGTGGATTTATTGAAGTGTATTCGAAACGTGAGGAGCCTCTGGGTCGGTGTCGGTTACACGACGTATCGTAATACACTCGGTTTAAGTCTAGGGGGGCAGCGTAATGTGCGAGCCTACAATTCCCTCACCGCCAAGTACCGGAAGTGCAAGAAAATGGAACTGCAAGTGCTCGCGGGGCTGTTTCAAATGATTTCGAACGCCTAAGCTTCCGGGTTGTATGCGTCTGCGGACATTTTCAAATAAATTTTTTCAAATGAAACCGGATCGAGAGTAGAGGACTTTAGTATGGCGGCCAATGAATGAGTGAACAAGAATGTGTGTTAAGTTTTCCTGTCGTAATGGGGGAAAAGAGAATGTTCAGTGTAATCTGCATTGGAACTCTTACTTAACTCATCCCCTGAAATTCTGGACGCTTTTTCAACTTTCCAAATCTTCTGTGCAGATGTAAGCATTACAGGAGGAGATGCCGAATCCGAGCTCCATGCTGTAATGAGGTCTTTGATTGCCGTCATTGCCACAATGAAGCAAAGGTTTCAACGCTCTCCATCTAGACATTTACAAATTCAAATATGTACAATATGTAAAGTACAGTTGGAAACTCAAGTGTATTGGGTTAGATTTAGGATTGTGAGGGCATCTGCTCATGCAAGGATTGAATGGCACCTGTTTTGCTGTTGTTGTTCGTTCCAATCCTTGAGCTGTTCCTTCGAGCTGGCTGACTGACAAGTGTACAAGTGGTGGTGAGAGTGGCATTTCATTTTTTCCATCGTTGAAAACTAAATCTTAAATGAAGAACCCGGTGACCGGGACTTATTATCAGCTGTTTGTCTTTGTGCAGAACGTTAATGAGGTTGACGAAAAAAAATGCCATGATGTTCCAAGGCATCATGTACAAAAGGTGCGGTGCACATGTTTAAAGCCATCGTTGTCTCTGGAGAGAAGGAAATTTGTTACTTTTTTTGAGAGTTGAACAATCTTACATCTGCCTCCACCACTAAAGAATTTTGACAATAATGTAGTGGCAAGGTGATGGAAGACTCAGACTGGTGCTCCTGGTGTGCAGGTCATTTGCTCGCTTTGCGATTGTGAGCAGGATGTGAAGCAGGTGTGCGAGAACTGTGGTGTGTGCATGGGTGCTTACTACTGTGACAAGTGCAAGTTTTTTGATGACGAGGTTTGTATTCTCCCCAACCTAAACACTACATCTTAGCAAGAGCTGCATAAATGAGCAATTTCACCGTTTCTTGTGAAGGATGCTTAGGTGAGCTTCATGCGCAACATGAAGTTGCAATTCGCTTTTTTATTCTTGTCCAATGTTTCTGAAAGTTTGTAACTTGCGCTAATGTCAGGCGCCAGCTTTCTGTTGATAGTATGCTCACTGCTGCTTATTTTTTGTGTTGTATTTTGCAGACAAAGAAAGAACAGTATCACTGTGATAAATGTGGCATATGCAGAATTGGTGGCCGCGAGAATTTTTTTCATTGCGACCGCTGTGGTATTAATTTCCTTCTGACATCGTCCTAGTGTCACGTTCAACTCTGTTTCGCTACGTGATGTTGTATTAAAAATCTGGCTTACTTTGAACCCCAGTTTTAAAAAAGTATGTTGCAAATGGTCTATAGTTAGAGTTGATGTTGACATTCGTTCTGCAAGTAACCTTTCTTTTTCTGTTTTTTTTTTCTTCTTCTTCTTCGTCTTTTTCTCTACCCTATTGGCATGAGAGTTAAAGATACAATTCATAAATGAGGTCACGATCAATATTTGATTCTTTCTGATCTTGAATTTTGTGACGCTGCAGGCTCGTGTTACAAAAACTCGCTTCGGAATGGGCATCCTTGTATTGAGAATGCCATGCATCAGAATTGTCCTGTTTGTGTGGAGGTAATCAAACATCCAATCAGAAAACTCCTTGGTCATATTTTTCCCTGTCATGTTTGGGTCATATTTCAGCGTTGCGTATATACATTACAGTTACACCTTAGACATGGAAGAACGCTTGTACTTTTTGGTTGTTTAGATTACTTGGCTAAGTCTATGATAGGTTTAAGTAGAGCTCCTCATTCTAACCTTGGTATGGCTTTTTCTGCAGTACTTGTTCGATTCCTTGATGGATATCGCCGTATTGCCATGTGGGCACACTATGCATCAATTTTGCCTGAAGCAGATGAATCAACACTTCCAGTATGCTCTCAACTTGAACCGATTCTATCTTCCAGCTAGTAGTTGAGTCAACCCCAAAGGATACTGATGCCTTAGTAGAGACTTGTATCCTGCATTATCTCGCGAATGTTGCTAAATCACGTCTGGGGTGAGTCGGAAGGAACCCTTGGGCAGTTTGAATGTTGTGGGGTCTTTGAAAGTGGATGCTTACGAGTGTGTCATGCTGCAGATTCAGCTGTCCCATATGTTCAAAATCAACCACAGACATGTCAAGATTTTGGGCTCGACTGGATCTGGAAGTATCTTTAACTCTCATGCCTGAAGAATACCGCGATAAAAAGGTGCAACTTAGACAACCTCAACGATCGTTCTTTTAGGATGTTGATCGGCATCTTCTATGCTTTTTTATGCGAATCAACTGATTGGACTTTTAATAATCTCCTGCTTTTCTGTGCAGGTGTGGATACTGTGCAACGACTGCGGGAGAACCAGTGATGTACATTACCACGTGTTAGGACACAAATGCGCAGGATGTGGATCCTACAACACACGGTCGACGCCTCCACCCTCCACATCCAGATGACATGGGTAGCTCGCCCATACATCGGAGCGGAAGTGTCAGCAAAGTAGATCAAGGCATCCGCCCCACTTGTGCATTAGTAGGATTCCATTTGCCAGTCTTCGGAGAATTCGTTAGCAGCAGCAGTAGAACCAGCAACCGAAGGTAGCAACGATTATTGTTTCATCTCTTGGTGGTAGAATTCTGGTCATGGTACAGTGCAGTGAAGAAGTCGAAACTGGACGACTCGGAAGAGTCCATTTATTTAGCCTTGGAGACGAATGGATTAGATCGGGAAAGAGATGCAGACCAATGGATATTTAAATATATATAATACACTCACACGTGCATCAGAATGGGCACATGTGCATGGAATTTGCACTGTGCTCGAGAGAACTTTGTGGACCTGTGTTTCAATCTGTACCCAGTTCTTATGTACAATGTAGAAATTTAAAATAATAATAATATCTTAATTTCTTTCTTTCCTTCCTTCTTTCGAGGGTTGAGTTGGAGGAGACTCTGACAAGCATATCTTGTCTTTATCAATTCTAACATAAAGCATCGCTCTATATCAGTTTCTGAATCCCATATGAATCCACCTAGAGCCCAAATATTGAAATAAATAAATAAATAAATAAATAAATAAATAAATGTGGTGATGATTTACAGCATTTGGAGAAACACATGAAGAATGTGAAAGTGAGAGTGTCTTGGGACACGAGTTCCCCACAAGACCCATTCTCTTCAGCATTTGTTGATAATTGTAAACATTTCATAATAGTGATGCTGGCAATGATCAGTGTTCGACACGGCCTTAGGGGCTATGATAGGCCACGCGGGAGGACGAGTGCCCGACCCCACTATCTACCCTATCACCGCACCTAATCCACGCACCCCGACGTGTCATCGCTCCCACGTGTACATCGGTATGACGTGTGACTTCCACGTGGTCGTTATTTGTTGGCTGCTACCGGATCGACCAGATGGATATCCACCTGGCAAGCTCCTGGAATTGAATGACCAAGTTTATATTATTCGAATGCTGTCATTGCCAAATCATGATATGGATACTTATATTATAAAAAAAAACACACACACACAAAAAAAAAACCAATATGATTTAGAAAGATCAGTACCACAAAGTACATTTTAAAAGACATAGGATTTCTTTTTCTTGTTATTTCATTTTATAAAAAAATCATACATGTATATGTATACAATGTAAAAACCTGCAGATGGCTTGTAAAGTTTAAATGATGCATTCATTAAACTCCTCTCCCCCCCCCTTTTTTTTTTCTTTTTCTTGCACCGGTGAAGTTTATAAGGTGGTGATGAATTAGATGTCAAGTGTAAATACAACAATGGCTTCTAGGGCCACTCTACACTATGGTTATTTGGTCAAATAGACTTTGAACAACTCTACTTCAAATTGAGCAACAGGCTTGTGTGGATGTTTGTAAAAATATAATTAATGTGACCTTTGGATTGTCTACTCAACTGAGAATTCGGTTTCTATTTGTGTCAGACCTTATTTCTTGTTGAGCAAATAACTCATTAAGCGTCAGAATTGCCATAAAGTGATTCCATGTCAACACTTTTGACCAAAACATCTATGGGTTGTTTGCCTCTAATGTGATGGTTAAGCAGTCAAATTTTTTTCTTGACCAATCGTATTGCTAGAATCCTTTCTTAGCTCGACAATTGGTACCCTTCAAATTTAATTTTGCTAAACATGTATTTAGTTTGCACTCTGATGTTTTACTTTATATGAGTATCTATTGACATACATGTATGGGAGGTTTTGTAAGCTACTCAATGATACACAACCAAGTGTTAGGAGTCCTTAACACAGGGTTAAAAATTAAGGATTTGGGGTTTGAAAAAAAAAAAAACAAAACAAAAAACAAAACAAAACAAAACAAGCAAGCAAACAAACAAACAAACACAATTGTACCAATTGGGTACCTCTTCTGCTGTGATCTTTAAAATATGTTAATTTTCATGCTATAACAAATACGTACAATTTTCTTGCCCCAAATTTTCAAACAAATCATTCATATTGTTTTGAAATTTTGTGTGAAGTGAATAATAATTATTTTTGTTGCGGTTGCTAGCATCACTTTTCTTATTACTGTTATTTGCATGTAAGAAATTGTTCATCACGAAAGATAAGAATTTCAACAAAATTGAGCGTATCAGAACTTCCAAGATTTCATCTGCACAGGAACTTAGAATTTTACCTGAACAAATGTATTAAGTCTGTATTTGTTTCAATTATACGTATAATTTCATAAACACACATATACACAATACATATGCATTCATATGCTACACAGTGTACACACAGACACCTTCACATAAACAAATAAATGCAGAAGGAGCATACAGCATGAAATAATGTCTGTTCCAATATCTAGAGAACTTGAAGGAACAAGTGGGAACAACTTCTATATTCATGGAGGGAAATCCCATGTCCATTATTTGTTCAGTTTGCGACCAAAAGACCCCAAAGCTAAATATGAACTATAAGCCAATGACCCCATCAACAGTGTACTGTCTAATTTCATCAATAACGAAGACCCTCCAGAAGAATCCAATGATAACTCGTCCCACAGAAAGGGTAATATTGTTAATAAAAGCAAATGATAAAGGAGCAATCCCACCGAATTCGAGCCATTAGCGGAAGAGAAATAGAGCGCCAATTCTAACAAGCATGGAGATCTGGCCATCCCACGTCAGTTCCAACAAAGAACGTGTCCTCTTCTGGGCCTTCTCAGGCCAGTTCCTGTTCGGAACATGTCGTCGTCAACCGTTTTGAATTCAAGGGCCACGTAACGGCTGCTCTTTACTCCCCTGCGTTGTGCTGCGCCATGCGGTGGTGCTAGAATGGTTTCGAAAATCGAGCTCCGTTCCTGCATGAGGATGGTTTGAATGCCGCTTTTTAACGGAGGGAAAAAAGTATGCTGCGGTTGTCGTTGTCGAGTGTTTCTGATCTTTGTCGGCTATTGATGAGAATGATGTTTTGAATTTATCCAAACCCGACGAGGAACTAGGAACCGCGAGATCCGAGGGTAGCAGACTGCTGCAAGGCTGTGTGAGATCATGTGAGGACGGAGGCGGTGGAATGTTGTCGCTGCGTGGTGTTTAATGGGATGTAGTATTTGCAGGCGTAGTTCAGGTAGCGTTTGGGTCGACGGAGCGTTGGATTCGACCTCAAACTAATGTCCGTGTAATCGCGTGAAGGAGGAAGGGAGAGGAGGTGAGTTGTGGAGCATTTTGTTTGACAATGGCTGAATGCAGGTGGTAGCAAAAGATGCGCGTGCTATCTTCTGTGAGGATCAGAGTGTGGATATGCTTGAACGTTTTAGAGCAATAGATTCGAGTGAGGTTACCAAGGTCTTATAAGGGTTTATTTTTTATTTTTTTTAATCGTGGTCTGCATTTCAGTTTAACTCGAGAATTCTAGTTCCTGCTGTAGTACTAGTGTGAGCAATGCCTGGAGCGGTGTAGTGGTCGGGATTCCGATGTTGTTGACAACGCCGCAATTCATTTGATTTTGAACGGGTTCAAGTAGATTTGAGGAACACTTATTCCTTGAATATTATCATACGCTATCGTAGTTCTCGATCCTTGATTGTCCTTTCAAACATAAGTTAGAGAACGACATGTGGGAATGAGTCTAACCAGCCGGGGGAAGAGGTGGGGGTTTCAAGCGAATTCTGTAGTTAGGGGTTTTTAATCGTTCCTGCCAATAAATACTTGATTGAGTTCTCGCCATTTGTTTATCTCCGTAGAACTGTTATTTCCAAAATAGTGTCCACTTAAATGATCACCCATTGTCCTCACAACAATGAAGGTGTGATATTCCTCGATTCCTAAGATCAATTTAAATCTGCGCAATCTGTGGGGAATCTACTACTTGAGCCGTGAATATTTTGTCCTGAGAAAAATTCCGATGCTTTCTGAAAACTTATGCTTCAGGTATCATCTTTTTCAGGTTAATGGTCAATTGGTGCCTGCTAACGCTTGGATGAATGCCATGTACATTATCAAGAACGTATTCTTTTGTGCCCGAGCTTTGCTCTACATTCCACTGTGATAATGAGGAAGTTGTTCCCTCTTCAAGCTCGTCAATTCACAGGATTAGTAAGGTCCTAAGGTAAAGAAAGCCATGGCTATTGGCACGCCACCGCTGCGTCTCTCAATACGAAACTCTCCTCGTAAGAATACTCAGGAGTCCGTGGAGTCAAGTGGGAGCGATGTGGGTATTGCAACTCCATCTCGAATCGGCACCATAACGTCGGCACGAAAGGCTCTTACTCCCATTGCCGAGATCGTCAGCAATCCGCTGACATCCGATGTGCCAGTTTGCGAGGCTATTGCTCCAAGTCGAAAAAGGAATGTAACTACTCCACAGAAGCAGACTGTGGAAAATAAATCATTTTCCGATGCA
This sequence comes from Physcomitrium patens, assembly GCF_059467195.1. Classification (NCBI taxonomy): domain Eukaryota; kingdom Viridiplantae; phylum Streptophyta; class Bryopsida; order Funariales; family Funariaceae; genus Physcomitrium; species Physcomitrium patens. Next base: position 4,715,721 of record NC_143410.1, read on the forward strand.
GAGAATGCCACCGACTGTAAGGAAGGCTCTGCAGTTGGCACATTGGGAAATCTGGCAGGGATAACGCCGGGGAGAAGTAAGAATATTTTAGCAGGTCTTTCTAAAAAATCACCTGTTGTAGCACGTTCAGTCCAAGAATTATGTTATTCTGAAACACAAGCAGATGGTGCTCGTACTCCCAAAAGGCGTTTGGCATACAATCCTGAGGTCGTTCAAATACAAACCTCCACCAAGAGTTCGACGAAAATACCTTTCGAACATCTTACACCCAAGGTCTTTCGGAGTGCGGGTAGGAAGGTTGCGAATGAAGCAGAGGTCGGGACGTCCTCTCGATGTGGTCCTGCTCAGTTAATTACACCATCCAGCGCCAGGTCAACTCGCCCTTTGAAACATGGAGGGGCCGGAGGGATTCTGTCTTCAGGGCTGGGCATTCGAGCCAGCGTATCTAGTTCTTTGAACCGACAGCTTGTGATGCCACAAACAAGTCCTCATTTTATAGAGCAGCCTTTTGATCTCGAGCAGGATCCTAATTTCTGGGATGATCACAACGTCCAGGTGCGTTACGTTCCACCCAACCTGTTTCATGACTATGGCCTGAGACTATACGGGAGCTTCATCCAGAAAAGCTTCGTCCACAGTGGATTTTCACTAGGTGGCACCATTGAAGGCAGGGGGAATATCTATAGTAACTGTAATGGTGATGCATTCGTAAACATGTCATTTACATATTACAAAATAATATGTTGGTTAAGCGAAGCGCTCAATCTGGGATTTTTGACATTTTTTTTTTTTTTTTTTTTTTTTTTTCTTCCTTTTGAACAGGTGCTCATAAGATCTCGTCCAATCAACAACGCTGAAATGGCAAGTCAGGGCTACACAAGATGTCTGAAACAAGAAAATGCTCATTGCATTACTTGGCTTGGCCAACCAGAGTCGCGGTTCACCTTCGATCATGTCGCTGGAGATAGCGTGACACAAGTGCCTTCTCATTCTTACACTCATGTGCAAACGTTTCAATCGCTCGTCTAAGATACGTTGGTGTCGTTTACACAATGCTTGCTGTCAGTTTTCAATCATTTGAGGCTTTGAAAAGAGGTTAGTACTGCAGTTGTTGACCTTCCAATTTTACGTTGTCAGGACAAGTTGTTCAGAGTGGTTGGATTACCTATGGTGGAGAACTGCATGTCCGGCTACAACAGCTGCATGTTCGCTTATGGGCAGGTAGATAAATTTGCTACAGCAGAAACACCTGAAAGTGGTGTCACCACATTGCACAGAAGGACGCATTAGAATTGAGAGCAACCAGGGAGTTTGTCATCTGCAGGAAAACTTGATCTGCGTTTAAGCATGTAAATCAATTGATGATTTATCGAGTTGGTTGTACGCTCCTTGACCTATCTTCTGATTCACTCTGCACATATGTGGTTGGCTTTTTCTTACCTTTGAGCAGACTGGAAGTGGAAAGACGCACACAATGTTAGGAGACCTCGAACGTCTTGACAGAAGTCCGAGTGACAATAGGGGAATAACTCCACGTGTGTTCGAGTATCTGTTCGAGAGGATCCGTCAGGTACGCTTGAAGTCTATGATAAGATATTGGGACTTGGGAATCCTCAGCTTCACTATATACTCACGACGTTAACATCTGCCCAACGACTACATACACTTTATTGTCAGGTTTTTGGAGATTATCCACTGAAATTGACTCGCACTGCAGGAAGAGGAGAGTCGAAAGCATGAAAAACTAATGTTCATGTGTAGGTGCTCCTTTCTCGAAATTTATAACGAGCAAATCACCGATTTGCTGGAGCCGACATCAACCAACCTTCATGTATGACGTTCTCATGCAAGATTTTGTGCTTTCGCATCAACCTGTGACTCTAAGATTTCCTGTGAATAAATGTCTAGATAGCTCGATCATATTTTGTTTGAACCCAATGCAGATGCGCGAAGACACCAGGACTGGAGTGTATGTTGAGAATCTATCCGAGGTTGAGGTGCAGAATGTACAAGATGTCATTGATCTTCTGATCCAGGTACTGTAACGCTTACTTCGCCAATTCGAAGTACGCATAGATGCATTCTTGTAAGGGACCGTTGCACTTGACCCTGGCCTTCTATGATGTCGTCAGAAGAATTTTTCAAACCCCAACATTCGTCCGCTTCAGTTATAAGATTTTTGGTTGGAATTTCAGGGTGCTTCAAATAGGAGAGTGGCTGCGACTAATATGAACAGAGAGAGCAGTCGCTCCCACAGCGTGTTCACATGTATAGTAGAAAGCAAGGTAACTTGTGATTGTAACTTTTTTCCATGTCTCTTTACTTGACTTGAGATGCTCACCCTTCTAACAGTCTGTATTTTGATTCTATCCTTCGTTGGTAGTCTGGTACCTGGATCTGGAAACGTCTGGTTAATGATGCTTCTGTATTTGTCTGACAGTGGGAGTGTGATTCTTTGACGAATATACGATTTGGTCGTCTCAACTTAGTTGACCTCGCTGGATCTGAGAGGTAAACTTGAAATTATGTTTCTCTTTTCCCTCAATTCATGGACATGGTACAGATTGTCGTAAAAAGAGCCGCATGTCGTGCCTAACTGGGCATTGGCATGCTTTACAGGCAGAAATCTTCAGGTGCAGAGGGTGATCGCCTTAAGGAAGCCGCTAGCATTAATAAGTCGCTCTCGACGCTTGGGTACGATATTTTCTCTATACTGGCCATGTCTACTTGGAGAACACGATGCTATCATAGTTTAAAGAAAATTCGTCCTCTGTTTCAGGCTTGTCATTATGACCCTTGTTGATATCGCCAATGGGAAGCAACGACATGTTCCTTATCGTGATTCCAAGCTTACATTTCTTCTGCAGGTAATTGTTCCTTATTCTAAATCAATTCTTCCTCGAATTCGCGTATCAATGGACACCAGAGTAGAAATGATTGTTGCTTCTTTTTTGGACCCAATACCATCTTTGAACTATCTAATTGCCAGCTTGCAATGCATAGGATTCTCTTGGAGGCAATTCAAAGACCATCATAATTGCCACCGTGAGCCCTGCCAGTTGGTAATAGACAAACTATCTGGGACCTCTTTGTAATTCGATGTCTTAGTCTGTTCCAATTTTTGAGATTGCAGTTAAGAATCTTGAGGAGTATGCCGGACGCCCATAGCATATTCTATCTCTCTTTCTTCTTTTCTTTTTTATTTCCCTTTCTTACTATGGTCAAGCCAAGCTCTAATTTGACTTTTGTTTGCTTTTCAGTAATGCTGTGGAAACCTTAAGCACACTGAAGTTTGCACAACGTGCAAAATTAATCCGCAATACTGTAAGCTCTCTCTCTCCTTCAGAATGATTCGTCACTTACACAGACAACCCTTGGGTTTAAATTGGGAAACCTGGATGCTCTCTTAAGTGCATGGTTTTGCTCTAATGTCTTGGTTGGTGACAGGCTGTTGTCAACGAAGATGCCACTGGAGATGTCAAAGCTTTAAAGCTACAGCTACAGCTTATGAAGGTCTGATTCTCATATCTTTATTTTTGTTTGCACTATGAGTGCTTTCTTTGGGCAAGTGTTCAAGTAAACTAGCATTTTGTTTGAACAGGAAGAATTAGAGCGCATTCGGCGGCAAAGCATTTCGAGCATACCGTCGGCGCTGCTTCCTGTTGATAGGTCTTGGGATGCCACAAGAGCACTTGGAAGCCCAACCGGTACCAATAAACAGGTTTGTATTGCTTTTGGGTATTAGGATGACAGGTTCATTTGTGTTTGTGACGAATATAATATCTGCTCTTTTGCTATAACTCAACTTCATGTACTGCTGAGAAGCTGACGAATTTTCAATGTGTCTATGTCCTTTCAGTCATTTACGTGTTGTGTTCGGTTTTCTTCTGGTTCATCAGCTGAAGGCAATGGAATCGATTGTGGCCGGGGCTCTTCGGAGGGAAAAAGCTGCCGAAGATGTTACAGAACGGCTAGCTTCTGAGATTGAGCAGCTCAATCGTCTTGTGAGTACTTCTCAGAGTTATCATGAAGCAATTTTTATTGATCGTGATCCTTATAAGAATCACCTTTTTTCGGTTAAAATTCTGAACCGCAGTTTTTCTTTTGGAGTACAGGTTCGGGAGCGCCAGCAAGAATCTCAGAATGCCAAATTAATTCTACGGTTTCGAGAAGATAAAATCAGAAGACTGGAGGCTCTCTCGCAGGGTATGCTTGAATTAGATTCCTATCTTGCACAAGATAAGCGCATGCTCTGTGAGGAAATTAAGCTTTTAAAAGCTCAATTGGAATGTAATCCTGAGATTACGCGCTTCGCCATGGAAAAGAACCAGCTCTTGGATCAGATAAAAAGGTACAACGTCATTGCCTATGTATGATATGACTAAGAATTTTAGTAACGTTTCGAAACGTATACTGATTACCCCTTTTAACGAGGTCAGGAGCTTCTACTTTTCATAATTACAATTGTGAATGTAGAGAACGTGAATTTTTACCTCCTGATTCCATAGCATTGAGTCTTTCTTTGCAGTCTGAAGGATTTCCAAGATGGAAAGCAAGAAGTCATGGCGCAAGAAATTTCTAATCTACGTGACAAGGTATGGGCTCTTGCCTCTTCATACGCAACAACCTGAAAAGGAAAATGAGTTGGTCTAATTAAGCTATTTTAAATTTATAATCACATTATCCAAGCAAGGGCATCATCTGTGTGCAGGTGTTAGAGATGCTAGAGGGAAAGATAGCTAATGAGCACGTTCGCAGCTCACTGTCAGCATCTCAGGTGTGTTTCTATGCCCTTGTCTCCTCTTTTGACGCCAAGTTTCACGCTTACAAGATTCATCTTCTAAGTTTTATTTTATTTTATTTTATTTATTTTTTCATTTGTTGATATTATTGAGTTTATCCAATCTCCAGTCATTATATTTTCTTTATTTCTACATTTAAGAAGTAGTGGAATACCTTGTACTTTAATAACATTTATATTCTTGTATTGTCAGGGCCATATTGCGACCTCAGAAATTATTGCAAAAGATCGTGAAATTGAGCTTCTACGTACTGAGGTAGAGTATCCTCAGACAGTTCATGCAAGACTTTCTATACATCTTATCAGCATGAATACTTTGCGTCAATTCATATTAAAACGTAGTTCAAATTTTCTTCGATGTTGTGTGATTGGAAGTCTACCTTCGAGGATTTGGATGATTTCAGTATTGCTTTTGGATTGTCTGTTTAGCAGGCAAATGCTTATCGTTCCGATTTGGAACATTGTCGTAACAACTTGAACTCTGTGCTGGAATCCCATTCCGCGACTTCAAGGTGAGACACCTGTTGACCCACAATTCACCTCCACGTTGACTAATCGACTTCGGTAATTAGCCGGCACTTACGAAAGCTGCCTTTGCCAACGCAGACAAGTGGTTGATCTTCAAGCTCTTGTCGAGCAGCTGAGAGGAAGTGGAGGTGAAGAAAATTGCCTTAATAGAGAATCAAACTACGAACTTCTAGAGAAGCTGCAGACTGAGCAACTGCAGCACACTATGGAGCTCAAAAGTCAGCTTGAGCAGGTAAAAATGTTCGCCTCCTTCCTTCAACCATGTGTTTTGTTTCGCCACTGATTAAAGTGGAAGTACTTACGAGTTGGGATACATGAAACTGGCAGATGGAATTAAAAGCAGAAATAGAAGGAAGAAAGAGTCATCTTCTAGAGTCTCAGTTACAGGAAAGTCTTCAAGAGGCACATAACTTGCACAACCAACTTCAGGTGTGTTGTTTTTGAACAGATCCTCAGTAACGTTTGTTTTGTTTTGAGATGTTAACCTCTACGTACGCTGTCCGTCCTGAATCTCCTCTCGTGATTTATCATACGAGTTTCAGAAGCTGACACCCAATACTCAGGAGGTGGAAAGCTGCATAAGGATGGAAACGGAAGAAGCTGGTGATGAGCAGAAGCGGAAACTGATTGACTATGATGCCATGGCCGTTATGTGGAATCACAAGGTACTGTACAGCTGATTTATCTGCAAATCTGCTCGGTAGTGTTTGGAAAAGAAGAGAATCAAAATGCTTCTTGGGGATTTTAACATCTTTCAATTTCAGGAATCCGATCTCCGTGCCCAACTTGAGAAAGTTCAATCTGCGATGGATACAATTCTAGAGAAACAAGGTAGAGAGCACGAGGAAGTCCTTGTCTATCAGGAAGAAATCAGGCGCTTACGGCAAGAGCTGATTTCCTTAGAGGCCTCCAGAAATGAAGAACAAGCACTTCGGGAGCACTTTGAGAAGAAAAATAAGGAACTGGCTGCAGAACTTAATAGGCAGCTTGAGGAAGCCTCAAGCAAACTTGCTCAGGAGAAGGCAATCATTGATGCTTTGGAGAACCAGCATTTATTGGCAATGAATGAAATCGATACGTTACAAGAGAGTCACAAAAAGTTGGTTCTTAGATTGAAAAGAAGAGAAGAAAAAGGACGGATGTTGAAAAGGAGAATTGATCGGCTCGGTTGGGAGTTGACTAAGGAGCACGAGCTCCGAGATGTGGAAAGAGAAATGGAAGATCGAGAAAAGCTTAATGAAGAAGAACTGATGGCGTTAGAATTGAAGCTGGAGAATGCTAGAAAGGAGCTTGAGACGGCTCGAGCGCTGAATGAAAAAATTCAGGAAGAGCAACATCTTCAAACGATGAGGCAACAAGATTTAGATTATTCAAGATCTGAAGTAGAGACTGAGACTGCCTTCGCGATCACTTCGATGCAAGATGAGCTCATGGCTATGGAAGATGAGTGGCTTGAGAAAGAAACTGCCGCACAAGAGCAAGTGGCACGGGTTAGAGAGGAACTGGCAGACACACTTAGGATGTTAAATGAAATTCGTCATGAAAATGTAAATTTACGGAAGGAGCATGATGCTATGATGAAAGAAAAAGATGCTGAGATAAGCACTTTGCGGAGGAGCTGGGAGGCTGCGTCAGGAAAGATAATAGATTATCTCGCTGAAGGAGATCAAGCCCTTTTTGATGCTGTGCAAGAAATGGAATATCTCGTTGAGCTGTCTATACCGTCCGGAAGAGTGCAACAAACGAACAAGAACAAAGCTTATGAATTTCTATGTGAACAACTCAAGCTTGCTCAAGATGTGGCTAGAGAGACTGAACGAAAGGTCAGAGCATTGTGCCGCGCAGCTTCAGAAGCATCTCCTGAGGCGGACAGCAACAAATTGAGCTTATCTGATAGAGAGAGTGTGTGTGGACTCCTGCGAGGTTCACAGAAGTTTGAGAACGCCACAAACGAAATTATTGCAAGAAAGGGGTGCTCTGATAGGCGGGTAGTGGAGTGCGAGACAATGTTAACTTCTATCCAAGCCGATTTGGCACATGCTGAATTAAAATTGCGTCAAGCCGAAGATCGTAATTTGGAACTAGCTAAAGCCCAAGAAGCACTCATCGTCACAAGTCAACAGTGGGATTTGGAGAAAACGACATTAATTAGCACTTTACGTGCAGTGGAACAGCAGTATGCCGTCGCCCAACAAGCACTTTCTGATTTGCAGGTTGGAACGATGTTCTCTGAAGCACCGGAAGGTGTCACTGAGGAGGTAGAAGAACTCCGCCTTGCGAAAGAGAAGTGGGATATGCAGAAAAAAGAGTTGGAGAATGAGCTCGTGGAATTGCGTGCCGCTCTTACGCAAAGAGATGCTGAATTTATAAAACAACGCATGTCTGACGCTAAGGAGGCGGTGGTTAGTCGAGATAAGTCGAGGCTGACGGAGAGTAAGGTAGCAGGTTATTTTGTTGAGGATGAAAACTGTATTAACCAGAATTTGGAAGTTGAAAGACACGATGCTGGTGAAGCAGCAGTTCGACTCGTGAATCTAATAAAGAAGAAGGAAATAGTACTTAAGGACACAAATGATGCCCTTGCGCAGCTCAAGTTGGAGCTGGAGAAAGCGCTAGAGGCACACGATTCTCATCAGCAGCACAGTGTCGAATGTGTGGCCGAGAGAGAAGAACTACTTTTTAAGTGTGAGTCACTTGAAAAATGTTTGAACATTGCCACTTCAAACACTTTTCACGCAGAGGAAAGATTGGATACCTTGCAACTCTTAATAGAAGAGTTTTCGCAAGCGGAAGGGAAATGGAAGCTTAAAATATCTAATCTAACCTCACAGGTTGAGGTGATGAGAAGTCTTCTGGCTGACAAGGAGGCAGAATGGAAAACTTTGAAGAATGAGAATGAGCAACTTCACATCGCTCTTCTCTCTGCACAGAAAGAAGGCATCTCTGTCGCCTGCGAGCTTACAGCGTTGAAGCAGAAGCTCAGAAGGTCAGATTCACATGGAAGAGATCAGCTGGATCACGTAGAGCAGACAATCGAAATTAACCACATAGATCACGGCCAAAGAAACCCTGTTTTAGATAGGCGAAGAGAAACAGAGATGTACGAGGATGAAATAACAAAGCTGATAATGTTGGTAGCTCAATCCGAAGAGCGATTAGTCAAGTTGGAATTGGATTGGAGAAGGGAGAAAGAAAGATTGCTGGCAGAGAGGGACATTGCGAGGATGGATGCCAAACAGAAGGGAAGTGAAGCTGCAGCGTTGGCGAGGAACTTTGAAAGGAATCGGGCCACATTATGGGAGGCGGAAATGATGGTTGATGCTCTTGTTCAGGCAAAGGACAGTGCTAGGAGTGATGGTGAGGCGTGGAAATTGGAAAATGACAGGTTGCGTCTGGCTCACGAAGTCGCTCTTAAGAACGTATATGAGGAGACTCTGGAAGTTCTAGCAATAATAAAAGAGGAGGTGGATAAGACTAAAAATCACTGCGAAAAGGAAATTGCTACCATGACCGAAGATATTTATGTGCTGATAGACGGACTTCATATTTCTATTGGTGCACTGCAACATGACTTCAAGAAAGCACAGATGAGCATTTCTCTTTTGGCAGAAGAACTAGGATTTGCTGAAGAAATTCAGCACAACTACAGTGCGGGGTTGTTGGAGGAGGAATTAGCTGCCTTGAATACTGCATCTGCTAATGATGAAGAAGAATACCTCATTATGAAAGATCAAATAGCAAAGTTGCGAACATTGGCGATCGAATTAGACGCGGAGCTGCAGGTCAAGGTGTGTGCGGTGAAAGGTCTGGAGCAGGAACTTCTTCATGCTGAAAAGTTGCGAGACAGCTTGCTTCAAGAGGCTGAAAGTAATATTAAGGAGGTTGAAAGTCAGAGGGATTCATTACAAGTAGACTTGTCAGCACTGAAGAAAGAATTGGGGTTTGCCCAACATACTGACAAGGATGTCGACGTATGTTCCCAGCTCATTTTGTCTCAAACTTTACAACAATATGTATGGTGGATGTCTCGACCAAATCTTATTTGGTTTTTTTTAAAATGGAGCTTCTAGTGCTACGGCTAACATTCAATGTATCGTTGAAATGCTTGTAGCTTCAAGCTCTAACGACAAGAATCCCTACTCTGATGCTGCTTTCCGGGGGTCAAGCTACTGAGTACCATTGCAAGGTACTGACTTGTTTCAGTTACTGGTTTCTGTCATAATTCTCCACCCTGCATCTTTTAGCCTTGTGTGTTCCTGATAAATTTAGTCAGTATATAGGATTCACAATCACGCTATATTCATCATGCGAACTCAACATTCTTCTATTGAGGACGTGCTTTTGCTCAACAGGTTCTGAACTAACGTTTAGCCTTAATGAAAATTACAGCTTTGGAATTGTTTAAATAATCACCTTTAAGCATGCCGCAAATTTCATCCAATCGGTGGTATTGTGATTTGGGTGTGTTCAGCTCAATGATTTATCCTCTATGGTAGAGCAATTCAAAGTTGAAGACCGTCGTTTGAGTTCTGCACGTTCACCTTTCAGCCGTATTGATAAAGGCATACTGCAGACACAGACAGCTGATCTGGATGCTGAGTTTCATGCTCAAGAGCGCCGCATTCAGGAGCTTGAAGTCTTAGCTGTAGATCGGCAGCAAGAGGTAACCGAAGCTCTTTTTAAAAGTTTTAAGTTCGAGAAAGAGTCTCTAGTCTGCCACACGAGACTAGCAGTTCTCCTTTGTAAACTCGAGGAATTTGTAAGCGTGAGATCTGTAGGTAACTTGAATTACATTTCAGTGCAACCTCATATTAAGCATGCTAACCATGGACACTATGTGTACATTTCGTAAAATGCGCTGCTTACTGTAGTAGTCTGTTACAATGAACACTTTCGTCGCCTGGTGGTTCCGTGGCTGAGTGTCCTTTGAATGATTGACTAGATATTGTTGGACTGAAATCTGGACCGAAATTAACATATTCTTGGCATGTCATCCTGGATTTTGTAGATATCCGTCCTGAATTCAAGGCTTGCTGAAGCTGAGAGCCAGACTTACGACGTTGTTCAAGAGTTACTTGGAGTGAAATTAGACATCTCCAATTACACGGTGTGTTTCCGCTTGCATTTTACATTCCAGGATTTTCAGTAGTTTCTTTTATGAAGACTGCTTATTCGCTATTTGTTCGCATTCACCAGGAAACCCAACACCTAATGCAGAGGCTAGCAGTAGATGTCCGTCGCCAAAGCATCACCCCAAATGGACCAGGAAGAAATCTGGTTCAAGGTGCCGAGATCCAAAAGCTGAGAGATCAACTTGATGAGCTCGTTGGGGAGAGAGAAAGGTAAATTACCAAGTGCGTCTGTTATGAGGTTGGATTTTATTTTTATGTTAGAAGACGTCATATTTAATAATCGTAATTCCAAGGTAGATTAGTAAAGATCAATATCTGAGTTGCATTATATTCTGCAGCTGGCTTGAAGACTTGAATAAAAGGCATGCGGAGATTGTTGCCCTCCAAATTTCTGCAGAAAAAATGCGACATCGTGATCTATTTATTTCAGCAGAAAATGAGAAGTTGAAGGTGTGGACGTCCAGACTAAATTACTTTGAGTTTACAAGTTTCCCTAGCTTCAGACGTTCACTCTGCAAACTTTAGAGGATACAGGTTTTCACCTATGAATTTCATTTTTTTGACAACATGCTGGGCACAGTTGGATAATGCAGGATACATTGAAAGAATAACAGAGTTGGAAAAAGACATCAAAAAGCTATCTGGGCAGCAGAACCTCCAGCAACGAATTCAGCATCACGCCAAAATAAAGGTATACGTTCTCGCCTTGATTTGACCTTGCTAAGAAAATTAATGCTTTGACTTGGTGTATTGTGTATGGTTTTTTGTATAACTTGTGTAATTCCTGATGCAGGAGGAGAACACTGCTCTACGACACAAAATTGAAGACTTAAGCGCTAAATTAAGACGAACAGAGGTCTTGTTAGCACGAGTGACCGATGAGCTGGCAAAATACCGGACAGCAGAGGGCAAGACCCCATTGCTAAACATCGACGAGGAGCAATGTCTTCGGATCAAGCTTCAGGTGATTCTCAGAGTTGATGACCTGAGAATGGTTTACATCGCCAGCTTAGAATTAGTTAAATTTTTAATTTAAAATAACACCAAGTTCGCGAATTAAACGTCGGGGAACTTGTCGCAGGAAGCCGAGGATGCAAAGATACAAATGGCTCAGAAGTTATTAAAGATTTACTCCAGCATTGTCAAGGTACATTTTTATCTTCAGATATTTGCTAACGTTTGCATTAAGTAGAATCCTTGCCAAGAAAACTATCTGAGCCCGGTTGTCTTGTTATGCAGGTTGCAGATTGTAACCTAGATGCAAGAGAGGTTGACCATGAGCTAGCTATGTTGGCTTTAGAGAAATTGCAGGGGCGTATTCGGTCTACCGAACAAGAACTTGCGGAAACCAAATTCAAGGTAGTGATATTTTCTTAGAGCCAATTTGAAGTAACTGGATTTGAATGTATGATATGCAGCTAGGTACATTCAGAAACCGTAACAGCATGAAGAATTACCATTGAAGTCCACTACAAACTCTTGGTCCTAACCCTGAGGAGGTTTCCAAGTGAAAATCCTAGCTGCAGATACTCACGTTTTTCTTGCTTCACTGATCAATGAAACATGTTTGTTGCAGTCCAAGATTGATGGAGAAAAAAGAAGACTGAGTGACCTTCGTGCAGCGCTTACACCATCCAAGTCTATCAACATCTCTGGCGACCAAAATTTGTTTTGTCAAGTTCAATACTTCTCTTAGAATTTTAGCACTTCAGAAATTGATGAGCAAAAGTATTACCCAATTCATTCTTCTGTACCCTTTAAGGGTGTCAAAATTCTGCCTGTACATCATTCTTGTACAATATGTGACATATAAATTAATTCAATAAATTGTTTCCCTATTGTTAATCTGAATCTACATTGATGTTAGGTCTACATAGTTGGGTTGTCATTATAAACAGTATTTTGAATGCTCAGTGTACAAGCACACCTCAAGCTATTACATATTTATATATACTCCAAAGGTTATTAATTGGCTCATCCAGATCCCTTTTCCATTGTCCCAGTATGGGTCCCAATCCCCTCCTCCCTTACCCAGGTGTGGAAATTCCCTTACATGGGGCTCAATCCTCCTCCCTCCCTACCTAAAGAGAGAGAGGGATTGACGCTGGTGCTAGAGCAAGGAAGAGAGCTAGAGAGGGAGGGAGTTGAGGACCCATGCCAAGGCAAGGGAGAGAAAGAAGGGGATTGGGACCTCCATTGGAATAAAGAAGAGAGATAGGATCTGTGTTGAGGTGAGGGAAAAGAGAGCTTGACAAGCCAATCAAAAGCCTTGGGTGTGTGTATTGACATAATGGGTGTGTATGTAGCAACTTGAGGTGTGCTTGTAGCTTGAGCCTATTTTGAATCAAGTAATCAAGGATATACAAATGCTCATAGACTTTACACAAGGAATTAATTGATTTATCCCACATACAATTGAAACACATGTTGAGGAGAGATGTATCTCAAGCAACACTAGTTTCAAGATAGATGAAGGTAGTCACAACATAAATGTGTAGCAAATGCCAAATGGTAATCAATGAGAATCAAATGAAAAGTCTAAGAAAATAAACTTTTAATGTGGGAGCATATGACATCATGTGATTTATTGTTCCAAATTCACATGTTATACCACGGACCTCAATTGTTACTTATGTATGAAGCAATAGAAAATCTAACTCGGTAAATATTATTAGTTCAAACCTATAGAAAAAATAAATAATTTGAATCACATATGATTGGTTTAAAGGAGATATCAAGTAATCTTTTGTAATAATCCAATGTTTTGGTTGTTTTTTTGTTTGTGTTATTTATTTTTTAAAATAATTAATTTGATTAAATTATGTACTTGTTATAGCTTTTTTTCATTTACATACAAACAACTACCTAATATTAAATGGATTGAATGTATAAGCATATAAACAGACAAGTAGATATAATATTTAATAAAAAAAGCTATTTTTTCTACTAATGTTACTTATAGTATGTAGTTCACATAATGGATAAAAAATAAGTGGATTAAATAGAATAGGTTAAAATAATCATTGATATAAATTTTTAAATCTCTTCTTGACACCAACATTACCTTTATAGAATACAAAATTTAACACAAGTATAAAAATAAAGAATTAAGAAATAAATAGATTTGTAATATTAAAATAGATTAATTTAAAATTATTTAAAATACCAATGAAGGAATTAAAGATATATATATATATATATATATATATATATATAAGATAGAAAAAAAATACATGAGTTATTTTATTATTATTATTGAAAAAATAAAAATTATGTAATTCTAATTTATACTCAAGACACAATATGTAGATAATTTTTTGTAAAAAATTCATCTTTACAATTCAAAGTTAGAACTATAAAAATAAATAAATAAATAAAATAAAATCTAAATTATATTAAAAATCATGTACTTTTATAACCAAGTGTAATAGACATTATAAGTAGCAATAATGTAAACGAGCTACAGGGTTACAATATAAAAATAAACCATATAGAGTAAATTAAAAAAATAATTTGTTACTTATTATTAGATTAAAAATATGCATATGTATATGTATCCATATATATATATATATACATAAATTTATACAAAATTATTATTTTATTTTTATTTTTATTAATAAAAAAATATAAATTTATATAGTATTATAAAAAAATTAGAAGAAGAAATAAGTTTATAAATAAATAAATTACTTTTATACTTTATACAAAATAGAATTTTATACAAAATAATAGATAAAATATATATTATTTGATTTTTTATTACTTATTACTAGATTTTAATGCAATTAATATCTTATTTAAAAGTATTGTAGCTATCACATTTTTAATGATTTTATATGATGCTTATTAACTCCTATCTCTTATAATTATTAATAGAGATTAGATTATAATTAGATATAAAAAATTACAAAGAATTTTTTTTTATCTTGCATCACCATTATTTCCAAATTTAAAGAATAAGCCAAAAATATGAATAAGAAAAATTAAGAATATATTTTATATACAATTACAATGATAGTTAGTTGATTAGTATTAATTAAGAGATTTACAATAAATGATCTTTTATAATGATATAGAAGCACTTTAATATAAAAACATCTCAAATATTATTAATTTTAAGTATATAAGATATTTAATTACATGTAAAGAGGTTGTCATGTATATCAAGTACATTTTTTATTGTTAAATAAGTCTATTCTTCATCTTTCATTTATTAGTAGATTTTATTTTAATTAATTTTATTTTTAATAAGAGAATTTTAAAAATTTGAATAAATTCTTATAATTGAACAATGTCTAAATCTATAAATAAGCCATTCTAAGCAATTTTTTCACTTATTATAATAATTTTTAAATAAAACTTGTTAAATAAAATTATTATAGATTGCATATTAAATTAAAAAATTCTAATAAATAATAAACTCAAAACACATAATTTTTTTTTATAACCATAACATGTATTTTAAAATGAAAATCTTATTGTTACAAGCACAAATATTGTACATACATTTAAAAAGCCATTGCATCTATAAATTTTTGTATATATATGTTCCATAATGATTCTCATAAAACTTAAATATATTTTATTTAGATATATATATATATATATATATATATATATATATATATATATATATATATATATATATATATGTGTGTGTGTGTGTGTGTGTGTGTGAAAATTTAAATATTTTTTAAATAATAAAATTAAAAATATAAATATTGTTCAAAATTTGTAGATGTAAAAATTAATCCTAAATATAAAGAATGGCATAAAAGCCATTTACAACAAAATATTAATCAATTGCATCTAGTCTTTTGTCTCCAAAGTTATTCTTTGAATTCTTATCTTATTTTGAACTTATTTTAAAGTTGAATATTTTTAAATTTAATTTAAAATATCTAGGTAGTTTGTATCAAATATGATTTGAATTCTATTACAAATAAAAACACAACCATAGCATAGAATCTTAAATTCTATGCAACCACAAAATATTTATAAACATAACTTCTTTGTAGTCTTTTTAATTTATATTCATTATAGTAATCTTTTGATATTACATGCCTTATTTAATATATTAAATCTAAAAATAATATATCATATTTTATATTTAATATTACTTTAAAATTTATATTACATACATATACTATTATTATTCATAAACATATTTTTTGACTCACTACACATGACAAGTAGCATGAAATATTTTGATATGAGATATATTAAAAATTACTTTGAATCAAAAATATTAATATGAAAAAAACTAGGAATTTTTATTTTTTTTATTTTTTTATTTCTAATTTATTATTTATTTATTCTAGGGATTTGTATTAAATAATATACATAAATATACATATATATAGATATAAAAATTTATTTATTTATTAAAATAATAGTGTATATATTTTTTAATTATTTCATAAATTATTAGATAATTTTTTATTAAAATTTAATTTTTGATTTATTTTTATTAAATTGAATGTAATTTCAGAAATTTCGTTTTGCAAAATGATATTAATTGATTTTTTGTAATAAAATTAGACCATCTTGAATTAGAATTGTAATAAAAATATTTATTTTTATTCATAATTATAAATTAATTATTATTTTTTATAAAATAATTGATAGTATTGTAATCTATTACAATTAAATAATGCCATATTGTATAAAAGTTCAGTACCTTATATAATTTGTTTCATTCAGATTATAGCTAATATAGATTACACATGTGATATCTGAACTATTTGGTCTTCATTTTAAGATAAAAATTATTACTATAAAAAACAAATACTTCTATCTATTATGTTTTCAAAATTTATGGAACCATATTCAATTTAATTTAAATAAGTAAATTTATATAAATAAATAAATAAAACTACTTTTAACTTCAACCAATTTCAATTTAAATTTAGTATCAAATTATATAAAAGAATAATTTAAAATATTCTAAAACATTATTATTTCTACATGTTTTGATGAGCTATTAATCAAAATTTTGTGTATTATTTTTGGTTTTTGTATGTATTTTTTGACACAAGTGTCACTAATATACCTATTTTTTTTCATAATTATCTTTATAATTAAGTAGAAGTAAGTAAAAATAGATTAAATTCATAATATCTTTTAAAGTATCTTCTCAAAAGCTTCATAGATGTTGCTTTGACTTTATATATGTTTATAATTAATTAGTAGACTAGAAACTTGATCAACAAGTTAGCCACATGTCAAACATGTTAGTAGCTTATGGAACAAGCTAACTATATAGCACATGTATAGATAACTTGCCATATAAGTGAAGACATGTGTCTAGCAAAATCAACATGTGTTGGAGGTCCTATAAATATTACCACATAGCTCTTACTTAGAGAGGATATATGGAGGCAAGAGTGAAGCCTTCTTCAATCTTATCAATGCCTTTCTAATCCTAAGTCTTGTTTCAATACTTTCTAGTCTTCTTGTCTTAGGCAATAGCCATTCTTGTTCAATATATTACCAACTTTGAGTGATTTTTTAGTCTTTTCGAGTGACATAAGAGTATATTCAAGATTGTTTTCTTCAAGATTCATGTCTTTAACAATAGGTTAGATTCTTTTTAAAAATAATTATCAATATTACTATTAATATCATTATTTTTATGATTAGTAGTAACTTCAAATTGCTCAAAGTCAATCAATAATATTAATAATATCAAGTATCATAATAATTCCATATTTTTATCTTTAAAAAATTATTTTAAAAAATTAATAATTTATTTTTTTCCAAAATCAATCCATAAACTTGGTATTAAGTTATATAAATAATTATATTATTTCAATTATTATTTCAACAAAAAGAATCTATTTTTCTAATGATTTTTTTTTAAAAAAAAAAACATCAAAATATTACTTTTCTAAAAAATCAATTTGTTAGAACTCATGCTAAACTCAAATTTAAAAGACTATTGTACATACTGTTGGTTGCTATGTTCATAAGTGAAGGCACTTGAGGAAATTGATACACATGTGTTTTTCTTTGATAACATGAGATTATATTTGAATGCCATTTATATATATATATATATATATAAAGGATTATTAAAATGATCCACTTATTTACTAAATCTACCCATTCTTTCATAACCATTGTTAAAAAAATATATCATCTCTAGAAACCATCATTAGAATCATGGCTCTTATCTTTA
This sequence comes from Physcomitrium patens, assembly GCF_059467195.1. Lineage (NCBI taxonomy): Eukaryota > Viridiplantae > Streptophyta > Bryopsida > Funariales > Funariaceae > Physcomitrium > Physcomitrium patens. Next base: position 4,733,365 of record NC_143410.1, read on the forward strand.
CTCCCCTTATTCATCAATTCTCCCTCCTTCTAATTTCAACCTTCATTATTCCAACTCCCCTTGTTTATCAATTCTCCCTCCTTTTATTTTCAACCTTCTTTATCTCAACCCCCCTTGTTCCTCCTTATTCTCCATGATGGAATGGGTCAATTTAGTAAATGGATGGGTCATTTTAACATGTTATATACATATATATATATATATATATATATATAAAGAGAGAGAGAAAGAAAATTTTATTTATTGGAGATTTTTAAATTGATTGAGGTATTTATTAAATCAACCCATCCATCCTAACTATCATCAAAAAATTCTCCACTACAAAATCCATATTGGTTCAAACCCAATAAAAAAAAATGGTTGAATCTGCAACCAATGACAATGGGCAGGTCAATCTAATAAATATTTGGGCCAATGTAATAGTTCCGCATGTATGTATGTATTTGTATACATACATACAGATATTCATATGCAAAGTAATTTAGCCACACGTGAAATTATTATTAAATGTACATTCTTCTTTTTTTCCTTTTATCACATGATTAAAGGGAATGATCCCCGATTGGACCACCATGAGCCAATAAGAAGCGCGAGGGCGGTTCAATTATTCGCTAAAGAGAGGCAGTGTGAACGGGACCTTTCCACTCAGGGGCGACCCGGTGGAACGACGGGCGAGTGACGGGTGGCTGGAATCCCACGCTAAGCCCGAACGGCGGAATCGCGGGTAGCGCGGGTGCTCTGGCAGTCACAACAAGCGCCTCGCCTCGCCTCGCTTTGATGATATTCTCATTGAGCGCCAGCGATCGGTGTCGCTTCGATTCACCATCCGTTTCTAATCGGACCCCACCATTCAGAAAGGAAGGATCCACGGATTCTGACCCACTCCTCGGAGCGGATGCGATCATCCATTTCGTTCAAGGGACTGTTTCCTGCAGCAGTTGTGTGTGTGTACCCCGTAGCTACGAATTCCGCTACTCGCATTGTGCGTAGCTGGCTTAGTCTAGCTGTCGGTGGGCTAGATGCGCATGAAACGGCTCTACCAGTTTGCGCAGGAGTAGGTAGAGTGCTCATGCAGATTGTGCCCTGAGCTTCGCCGGCCTTTAATTGCTTCCGTGGTGGACCACCACCTCGCGGACAGTCGGTATTTCCAGGTATTGTATAAAGGAGTTTGAGAGTCCGGAGGACTGTCAGTGGGAATGTTCCTAGGTTCGGCATCGCTGTACGCAAACTAGTTGGAGACCTCTCTCGAAGGGATGGGCGCTGTTTCCGGAGTTGTCGCATGTGAGTCTGCTACGGGAGTGTGAGGTGTGTAGCTTTTCGGGAACGTTAGAAGAAAAAGAGTGATTTGCGCAGGCGCGTTGTTGAGTTGCAGAGTTGATTGCGAGTTTGCTTGAGCACTTTAGGGGTTGCGAGAGGTTCGTCCAAAGTTGTGAGAAAGGAGTGGTGCTCTGACTTTCGAGGTTAGCTTTGAAGCTGAGTAGGGGGTGGTAGTCGTGGTTGCCGTTGGTGGTCCTTCGCACTTGGAGATCAGGAGGTGATACGAGTGTAATTGTTGAGACTAGTAGTTTGCGGTTGGCGCTTGTGTGAGGAGTTGTGCTCTTCTCAGCTACCCGTGGAACCAAGTGTAGTCCTAGTTGAGCAAAATGCCAGAGATGGTGGAGTCCAATTCCTGGCAACGATTCTCGGCGCTTCTCGAATTTCAGAGAGACGTCGACCCTACCTATCCTTCACACACAGGGAAAAAGAGCGCGGACGAGGTCGGCTATCACGCTCTGGCAGGCTCGAAGTCATCAAGACACCATCGGGCTCGGCACGGTGATTTGTGGCAGAGTAATTGGTCAGACACGCTGTCTGCGATACTCTTATCGTCGTCAATGTTATCAAATGGTAGTACCTCTTCCCCTGTCAGATCCTGTGGGATTGAGGTCGCGCGGAGCTTTTATCCCCACACGCTCACTCAATCTCGGGGCCAGTTTTCCCCGCAGAAGTTCATGCGTAGTGCGCTGAAGCGTGCATTTTCAACAGACCACTCCTTCACGAATGCGAAAAGAATGAGATTCGACAGCTACAATTCTATGGTCGAGCCCATGGTGTGTGTATGGTAAAAAGGAGGTTGGAGTCAGCTGTACATATTGAAAGCTAGGGGAATCATTTGATCGGCCCGCACTCGAAGAAGCTATCATGCAATGGTTAGTTTAACTTAGAGGAGTGTTAGATCGGCCGCGGCGTGTTAAGAAATAGTCATCCAACAGTTTTGCAGAGCGTACACTTTGTACTTTTTTACAGTTTCAAATAGCCCGTCTTGGCACTTGCAAAGCAGGAGCGACTTCGCAGCACACCAATTGTCACACTCATTGACACCCCTTCTATATCATCCAAATGTGCAAATTCATTGTTCTCAGTGTAGGGATCTAAAGCCAAGCTCTCTGTGCTTTGGTGCAAGGATGTCTTTTCCACACACTGGATACACCATGATCGCCATGTAAGCATGTTAACACGTAGGCTTTGTGAGAGGAAAAACCAGACAGGGACAGTTGTTGCGAAGCTTCTCTAGATAGGTTTTGAAACAGTAAATACAATGAAGTGGGGTCATTTTGTTCAAAGATCCCTTCAACTGTTTGCTTTTGAAGCCGTCGAGGCGAAGCTATCCGCGGCGATAGCTTCAAGTCGTCTGATATCTATTAAGCCGACCAGTCTTGCAGGAAATATCACACAATGACGTGAGCTATTGTGAGTCTTCACACATGACGTAAGCCACTGGAAGTTCTGGAGAATGCTGGTAATTCATTGTGCAGTGCGTTCAACGATTGAACAGATCATATCATTTGATATGCATATCAAGCACCACAAGTAGAGAAATTTCTGTTGAACTTGCAAATTATGATGAAGTAGAATCTGCTCCAGGACCCAAACCATGAATGAATGAGAAAACCAGTCAATGATTATCCACCTCTATCTTCCGACGAAGTTGTGAATCACATTGCACGACCCAAAGCAATGAAAATAATAAATGGCTTGAGTAAGCGGCAGAAATCCAGAAGATCTTTCGGTGATACGACAAAAAGAATAGAAAATTGTAGAGGAGATAAATGAGGATTTTGTGCATATGCTGACACTTCTCCATGCTTATTTCCGTTCCCTCCATTTCTTTACATATTAACTCTTCAGTTTAGTTCACAACCTTGTTCAGAACAAGACTTGTAATATCATTCGAGGATATTCCCTCCGAAGACAATTTATTGTTGATAAGGATCACATTGGCAATTGGTTTCTAAAATTGTTTACTTAGTAGATCAAAACAATCAATATCCAATTGATGTATTGGAGATATATATGTTAGTGACAACAATTTTGACAACATTATTTTTTGTGTACAGTAACAATAAAAATACAAACCAAATTCAAAATTGTTGAGCATATGTATTTGGAAAAGTGTGGTGGTTCAATAACAATTACGTCTCTTCTGACAAAGTAACTATTTTTTAAAATATATATATTTTTTTTGTTTTATTTGTTCACGTTCTTTTTTTTTTTTTTTTTTTTTTTTTTTGTTGTGATTGAAATTATTTAGAAAAAAATTATTTGGCATTGTATTAAAGCTAAAATATAAAGATTTGCAATTGGTAGTTGTTATTGTTATTAAATACAAGGCTTTGGACTCTATTTGAGATTGGCAAGGACAAAGAATTTAGCTATTGCTATATAGAAGAACCAATAGCCATTGCAAAACTAAACTTTTTCATTTTTTTTTTAATGCATGGTTGTATTAGAAGTTGTTCAATAAGTGTTTTATCAAAAAAATTGCCATTAGACCTTATAGATTAATTGTCTTTTCACAATTGTTTCAAGTCAAAAAAATTGGTATTTGTTTTCGTTGAAATTATAGATAAAGAATTTGTTGTCATGATTAACAAGAATTATTGAGAAAACATCATCATTTAGGCCTTGGTATATCTATGATAGATAATTTTGTTAATTTAAATTATAAAATATTAGATATAGTTTTAATTAGTTTTTATTAATGCTACAAAAGTAAATTCTTTATATATTAGTATCTATTTAATTAAGTTTCAATCTTTTCAATTTTTTTTTATGCCAAGTGCTTCATATTGCAAATGCAATGAAGTGTTTGCTATTCTATAAAAAGATCGTAAGGTAGGCACTTAGCTAAGATAAGTTTAGACTATTGCCTTAGTCAACAAGATCTTAATTGTTAAGAGAAATCAAAATTAGATTTAATAATGAAAGATTATGAAATCCAATAATCTTGTACATGTGATACATTGAAGAAAAAAAAATTATAATTTGTACAAGCTTATAGAACAAGTACATACTAAAAAAACTAAAATTTATATAATGCAAGACAAAGAATAAAAAACATCAATTAAATCTATATAAATATTAAAAGTTTTGCCAAATGCAAAATCTTTGGATTTTGTGAGCAATTCTAGTTTTTTACTCAAATATTTAAAGAAGTCTCTTTTGCTTATGAAAGAAGTGACTACTTTAAGATGTCAAGGACTTGTTTTAAAACATGCCAAATAGTAATAAAGAAGACAAAAAAAAGATAAAGAAAAAAAAAATATAGTGTCTATAAATGAAGTCTCTAATAGTAAGTAAAGAAAAATTTAAAACTTATTAAATATTATAACAAAGAAGCTTATGTTATAAATTAATATTGCTGTAGATTTTTTTAATAAGTCCAATAATAATATGCTAATATCTTTTATTAAAAAGATAGATATATAAAATTCTATTTTTATTATTTTTTTTAAAATTTCTCATCTATACTATAATGTCTTTATTCATTTTTTTTAAATAACATAATATTTTATATTTCTTGCAATATGAAATTTTAAAATCCTTCATAAAATCTTATTCAAATTTTATTATAAACAATTATTTTCTTAAGTTTACCATATTTTTTTAAGTATGTTATTTTAACAATATCAAATAACAATAATATTGCTTTACATAGATCTAGCAAGTGCAATCAAATTTAATAAGATCACCTTCTTTTCCTTGTGTACTTTGTCTACCCTTCTGACCTTAAGAAAGTATAGGAATTTTCTCTTGCTAATATTATTCTTTAAAGAAAGAACCATGTTGATTTTGATTGCCATAAATTGAAATAATTTGTATAAAAGGCTATATTTACACTTATACTTGCATTGCTTTCTTACACCAAATATCTATACATTTCAATTTCACAACCTTATAATCCAATGCCACATTCTATTAGTACTTGATATTGCTAACATTCCTTGTTTTAGCCATTGTACAAACTAATCTTTTCTTTAAGTTTTATATTTATATTATTTTTTCAAATAAAATTTAAAATCCTGTTCTAATGAATGTATGCTATTTTTTTAAGGTAATTTAATATCTATATATATATATATATATATATATATATCTAAAATTTTATAAATGGTTATTATTAATTTTAAAATTATCTATAAATTTCTTGTTTTTATTTTCTAATATATGTTCTTATGTATAAATAGCCTAAGAAGTAGCCCTTCTATTCTACTATAAGCACCAAATAAGTAGATAATATTTTTAATAAAATATAATACAATAAATCTACATTAATTTATATCATTTGTATAATTAACCTCTTTTTCTTGCACACTTGTTATTTTCTTTTGAACTTACTTCAAAATATATAGATTACTTCAAAGATGTGATAATAGTAGCTTCACAATGTATTAGGGCAAATCTTCCTTGAAGGTAATGGAATTATGATATATTTCTTTGAAATTAAATAATTAAAAAATTAAAAAATATTTTCTATAATTGTCCATCTTTTTGAAAACAACATTGACCATTATTATAATTTTTTCAAATATAAGATTAATTCTAGTACATATCTTTATAAGTAATTATTTATCTATGTATTGAATTTGTTTAAAAAAGCTAAAACTTAAAATCTTAAATTTCTAAATATCATTTTTTAAGTATTGCTAAAGCCATAAAATTTTTTAGTATTGCCACTAAAACTTATTTTTATTTTTATTAAAATTATTTTATTTAGTTTTTAAAAATAAAATATATTAGATATATATATATATATATATATATATATATATATATGGTTGGAATAAGAAAACTAAATAAATATATCAAGTGGGTGGTAGATTGTTATGCTAATAGTATAAATTGTAGTAGCATTAGAAAAATCTTATTTTATAGAAACCCATTTCTATGAACAATATCTTAAGAAAATTTTGAAACACACTTCTTTATATAAACTCACATGTTCAAGAATAATATGACTATTTATAGGTAGGTCCAATCAGACACAAGTAAAAAAAATCACTAATAAAGGTAATATCAAAATTTTACTTTATTACATTGAAAGTTAAAAAAAGTTAAGAATACATTGTGGTCTCCTAATTCAAATTATTTTAGAGCATATTTTCACTATTATACGTTTTAATGTGAAGAGAAGCTTACTCAAGCAATACTAAAACAAGAATTCAACATTCTTTGCATAGACTCATGCAACAAGATCACTTTATAATTACATACCTTTGATGTACAAAGTAGGAATCTCCAGCTTGGATCATATCTATTATTACCCATTCAACGTGCATTGAAATACTTCTCATGTATTTAGATTCTCCTCATTGAGCAATTAAACATAGCGCTTATTCCACACACCAAAATACACCATCGTCTGATATGAAAAGTGGGTTGTGCAGCTTCAATCGTGGTGGGTTTTCAATTTTTCGAGGATAAAACTTCCACACTTTACCAACAACCACCATTCAGCCATGTAGTACTTGATGTTTTCTTTTCTTCTTGTCACTTTGTAGTTACATTGATACTGCAATGTGTGCGAGGTAGCCTTGTTGGAAATCATTCATGAGAACTGAGGAGAATACTTGATTCTTCAGTGTTCAACATGTTCTTGCAAAGATATGTTCTCTTTAACCATCTTGCTTAAGTTGCTGCACTCCTACCAGTGAACTCAGACTAAGCACAGTAGGTGAAAATTGTCATATATATATAAATATATATCTTTCTTAAATTAAATAGTTTCCTCCATCATAGTTGAATAGTAGTGATAAATTTGAAAACCACCATCAACTAATATGCTATTTGATACTAATGATTGAATCATTGTCACTGTTCCAGTTTGGTGTGTAGCTTCGGCCAACGAGTGAGGTGGATTTTGTGGTGGAGTGGGTATTTGTAGAATGTGGTGGAATTTGGAATTCATATCTTTTGCTTACTTGGCAATATTAGAAGTCCAAACTTGGTGTGGGTGGCAGCTTAAATGTGTCTACTTGAATCATAGGAAGAGCTCTCCTCGATGAACATCTTAATATCATTTTACTGTTTAGAGTGTTGAGATCATTAAATATAGCCGACGTTCTCCATAATATTTACTATAGACTACAGTAATTATCATAGCTACAATATTTAGAGTCTAGTAGAGAAGTACTGTTTATCCTCTCCTCTTTTATCTTCTAGTATACGAGACACAACCAGATCAATAGATTTTTGAGTGTGAAGCTCTTTTTCCTTAGAAATCCTCTTATGTGTATGACTTTCTACTACTCTTGTGTGTGTGTATGACTTACTATTACTCTTGTGTCTTTCTAAACATTCTCAACATGTTATCAGCAAGATTCTCTTCTATACACTATCACAATTTTTTGCTCTAGTCTTTGACTCTTCAAACCTGTTGCTACCCTTGCTCAATGTCTGCATCATGATCTTGTTCTTCTTGCTAGTTCCTCACACATTAGCTGCTTGCTTAGAAAACTTGTTCCACTCCCTGCCTTGCTTGCTCTGAATACTTGATCTAGTCCAACTCCACCCTCTGCTTGCTCCCTGCTCCATACAGTGCCCCGTGCTTGCTGCCGAATCTGCCGTTGCCACCTTGTCGCCGCTGATGCTTTTGCCCGCCATCGTCGCCCTAACGCTGCTGCTGTCACTACTGCCGTCACCGCTGTTTGCTGTTGCTCGTCGTTGTTGTCTGCTACTGCTGCCCACCATTGCCTGTTGTCGCCCGCTGCTGCTGTTCGTCGCTGCCTGCCACCCTACTGCTGCCTATTGCCGCCATTTTATTGCTATTTATTTATAATGAGTACTTCAACATCTTCAACTGCATCTACTATGGTTCCAATTATTACCAGTGCATCCCACCATTTTTAAGCTCTTTTATCTCCACCATTGACTGTCGATGGAAACAATTATCTATTATGTGTAAAAATAGTAAAAACAAATTTATTTGCAGAACAACTCTCGGATGCCATTATGTTTGAAGAATCTCCTACAACAAGTATTTCTATATCTCATGCTATTCGTTGGAAAGCACTTCTTCTCCTTCGTCGTCATCTTGTATCTGCATTACAACATCAATATTTAGAAATGGAAGATCTTGCAGAACTTTGGAAGAATCTTAAATCTAGGTTTGATCATCAAAAGACCATTTTTCTTCCACGTACATGTCATAATTGGACACATTTATGTGTCTTGGATTTTTCAAATTTAAATGCTTTTAATAGTGAAATGTATAATATTGTCTCACAATCACGATTATATTGACAAAGCATCTCTGAAGAAGAAATGATTGAGAAAACTCTCTCTACATTTCCTCCTGTATCTGCTGTGCTTACACAACAAAAGAGGAACATGAAATTTCAAAGTCATTCTCATCTCATGTCCTATCTATTTCTAGCGGAGAAACAAAATGAGCTACTCTTGCGCAATGCGGAAGCTCGTCCTATTGGAACTATAGTTCTAGAATCTCATGCACTTAATATTTTAAAGTCTAAAAAGAAATTATATAAACATGGGAAACATGCTCATAAGTATCAAGGTAGTCATAATCAAGACCATTTCTACCCATATAGAAAGAATAAACGTTCTACTATTAATTATAGTAGAAAACAAAAATCAGAGATGCGTTCTTGTCATAAGTGTAGAATGATTGGATATTTACCACATGTGTACCGTTGTCGTCTTGTAACACGAGTATACCATGAAAATATAAAAAAAAGGGACTTTTATTAATATTCAGTTACCTCGAATATTGGGAGCAACGACCAACTTCAGTGCAAATACTGAGTGGTCAGGTTCAGTCACCCCGTTATAGTCAGCCGGGGCATACTGAAATGCTCCATTCGATTCCAATAACGGGAATCAACAAGAAGAGAAAGGACCAATTCACGCGACGGGTGAACCTGGTTCGAAGAGCCAATTAGATCCAATTTCGAGAATCCAATCCGGGTTCTCTTATCCAATATGAGACCTGAATTGGTCGGGCAACCCAATGCAGTCTAATTAGGGGAACATCCAGGTTACTACGGGTATCTTACCCAATATGAGACCTGAATTGGTCGGACAACCCAATGCAGTCTAATTACGAGAAAATCCAGGTCTTACTACGGGCCTCAGCCAGTCTGACGCGAAGGACCAATTTGATCCAATTACGAGAACATCCAAGTTACTACGGGCATCTTACCCAATATGAGACCTGAATTGGTCGAGCGACTCAATGTGGACTCGATTACGGGGTTTCGATTCTGTTTCAGGCTGTCTTTATCTCTGTGCCGTTTCAGGGAATGTTGTTTTCGGTAAATGGATCTCTTAAAGGTAAAAATGGAGGAGGAAGCTCTGACGGCGGGAGCCAATTTCGGATCTAAGCTCTGACGATGAGAGCCAATTTTGGATCCAAGACAGAAGATTGAAGAAATTCAGAGGATAAGATTAGGGGGAGATCGAGGGGGTCTTTTTTTTTTTTTTGATGGGAGAGCTAGCTTCAAGCTCTTTTGAAGGTTACTAGTTCGATTTCATTGGAGGTTTTTTGAAGATCAAGGGGATTAGAGAGGAGCTTCATGCTTCGGGTCGGGGAAGAAAAGATGGAGAATTGGATTTTTCTTCTTCATAGAGTTTTGGGAAGACTGAGGCAATCGTTGCTGAAGTCAGTGTTGTAATGGTGAATCAGGATTTTCTTAATGAAGTGGGTTTGATTACTCTTGATTGTTTTGTGAAATCGAGTTACGTCTGTGACTGAAGAATTAAAAGGGTGTCTATAGGATTGAGTATGCGGAGTGAATGAAATTTATTGGGTTAATCTAACAAGACAGTCAGTGGATACAAGATCGTAAGTACAAAGCGATATCGGAGATTAGCAGATTGGGTTGTTGGGGGTTCTCTGTAACGTCTAGAGACCTATCGGCTGGGGCAAAAAGGACTTTGACAAGCAGTCGAAGGGCATTCGTATAGATTTACGATATATTCTTGCAGTCATTTATATTCCAGCAGTCAAAAACTGATAGACTGCTTGACTATTGGCGAATCTCCATACTACCTTCTACAGCTAGACGCCCAGCGCATTCTCGAGCAGGAAAGCACGTAATATGACAAAAGTGGTGAACCCGACGTGAAAGCTTGAGGTGGAAGGTATTGGATTTCGGTTGATTTTATCTTTATTTTATGGAAAACGAAAATAAAAATTTTGAAGGATTTTGGGAGGGGTTTCTGGTGGGGAGTCTTCTAAAGGACAAGATATGCACATGGATTTGTCTATTGCTAATATGTTTCAAGCCTTCTCATTATCAATGCAGCAATAGCAAAGCAATGATCGAAAGGAAGCTTTAGCAACAAAAGCATTGCAAGCAGTGGTCAATAAAATTGATCAATTTGATGGGAGGAATATTTCAAGGTATTTAAGATGTTATGTTCGTGAAATGAAATTAAATCGGGTTTCTGAGAAGAAAATGGTTGAACTATTTGGACTTGCCACGATACCGGAGATAAGAGACCACATTACATCCATTACGGATCGTTATGGGAATTCATGGGAGGTTTTTTCACATGCATTGAAAGACGAATACTTCTTGAAAGATGCTGATCGCGTTACTAAGAAGCTGTTTCTGGAATGGATTGAATGGCCCAATAAGAATTTACAAGCAACAGAGCTACTAAGGGAATTTGAGAGGCAGTACTCTCAATTGTCAAAGGTAGAAAAATTGACATTGGAGCCGAACAAAGTTGATCTATTTCTTCAAGCTGCTGATGGAGAATTGCAAGAGAAATTAGAACTCCTTTTTGAAGACAAAGAAGAAGATGAAGGATTGACAACGAAGTGGAAGAACATTGAAGATGCGGTGGGGTTGCTTACAAAAAAAGAAAGGAGGAAGGATAGGAGTAATATTCAGAAAACAGTACAAGCACCCAAAGCTCCAGTACGTACAACACCACCAACAATGCCTACAGTTCAACCTTCGACATCCTTATGAAAGAAAGCAGATATGGGGATGGAAGAAATTATATGAGGAATGCGAGATCTTCAAATCAAATTGGCAAGACTTGAAGAGAATACTTCTAGAAACAATTCGAAGAATGTTTCAAAACAAGGATATGTACAAAGATGCATTTGGTGTGATGATGCTTCAGACACCAGAAAAGATTGCAATGAATTTAATAATATGATACGGCAGGGAATTATTTGCTGGAAAGATGGGAAGATAGCATTGAAAAATAGAGAGGACCTTCTTCAAACCAATTTCGGCAAGGGAGGAATGAGAGCATTGATTCAAGATTACCTAAAAGAGCATGAAACAGCAACACGAGAAAGTGCAAGTTATGGTGCTAGAGTAGATGATGAAATTGGTGGAAGTACGGAAACTAGTGAGTTTTGGGCTTCTGCCGTTTCTACAATGCAAGAAGGGAAATTACCTTGAGAAGCGTTATTGAGGACTGCAGCTACAATACAAGGTAGAACAAGTTGGGAGGATCCTCTTGAGTCTCTTTCAGTTCATGCATATATTGCTAAGAGCCAACATGAAGCTTTGATGGAAGAAAAGAGACGAGAAAATTTTGATGATACTAGAGAAGGAAATTCTTCTAAGAGGCAAACTCGAGGAGACAAGGCTCGGGAGGCAGCTTCACAAGAATTGCCTGTAAAGGATACCTCAGCATCATTGGGAGAAAAAACAAAGGAGACAAAAGATAAGGGCAAATCAATTGCTTATAAGCTACTTTCTAACATTGAAGCGGCAGCAAATTTGAAAGGGGTGTTGGAAGAACGTATATTAAACGCTAAGGTGGAATTCACATTGAAAGAAGTCTTGAGAATTGCAAAGAAGGAGTTTCATGATGTTATCATTGACAGCATTAAGCGAAAGAGGCAATTAATGGACGAAACTGGAATGAGTCATACTATTGATGCAAGAATATATGGAGATGAAGAAGAGGTTGATATTGGTTACAAGCAACCAACAAATGAAAAGAATAGGTAAAATCAACGAGTACGTTTCGAAGATTCTAGTGATAAGGAAATGGAAACTTTGAGCCATTATACTCGAAAGCATTGGACAAGGGCAACTATTGAGGTATTAGTGAAAGTAGGAGATATAGAAGAACCAATAGTTGCTTTAGTCGACCATGGTTCTGGAATAAATCTCATGTCTAAAGATCTTTATAAGAAGCAAAAATGGCCAATTGATATGGAACATGGATGGGCAATTCGAGCAGCTAATAACACACGGGGCGAATTATATGGAACTTGTCCAGATGTCAAAATTCGGATTGGAGATGTTGCAACGGAGCAACATTTCTTTGTTCAGGATACAACGTCTTATCCGTTGATTTTAGGACAACCTTATATTACAGCAACACGGATGGAAACAAAAGTACTTGACGATGGTTCTGCTTATGCAAGGGTATGTAGCGAGGATGAGAGGAAAGTTGTACAATTTCTAACAGTACCTCCTAACCATGAACGAAATCGAGATAGGTTGAGGGAGAAACCATTGCCAAAGATTGTTGAAGGATTTAAGGATTTTGGGGAGGTACCACTGTAAAGCGAGATTATGGAGGTACAAAAGAGGAGGTACTCTCGCGAGATGAAGGTGCCTTTGATGCGAGTTTTATTGGTATATTAGAGAATGGAAATATTATATATAAAAAAGTTGATGATTTTAAATGAAAAGAAAAGAAAAGATTATATGATATTGAAGGACAATTACGCAAGTTAGGTACATTGCAAGATGATGAGAGGATTTTAGGTGTTTATGAAGAAAATAGACTGGAAGATTCATTGGAATTGATTACATCTATTGGGTTAGGGGATAATGATAAGATTGTTGAGATTCATTCAAGAGAGGTTTATACCATACTTGAATCTCTTTAAGCACCAGAAGTCACTGTAGAGACGAGATATAAAACGGCAGATAAGAAGGTAAAGCCTGTTGCCAGACCATTACCAGAAGATTCTAAAGAACAAATGGGAGAAGCATCAAAAGAAGCAAGTTTAAGAGATCCAATGAGTATTGGACACCAGTTTACTAGAGAGACTTTTGAAGAATTGAAGATTGGTTCTGATGGTTCTTTATTACCGGAGGAAATTACTTGCTTCAAAAAGATGTTGGCTAAACAAGGTAGATCGTTTGCCTTCGAATCTCATGATATTGGGTGTGTGGATCCAAATATTGTAACACCTATGGTTATCTTCACTGTACCACATGTACCTTGGAATCTAAGACCAATTCCAGTACCGAGGGCACATTTACCTAAATTGATAGAACTATTAAAAGAAAAGATGAAGATGAAAATATTGGAACCTTCATTTGCGCCGTATTCTAGTCGATGGTTAACGGAACCTAAGAAGAATGGATCACTACGGTTTATTCAAGATATGCAACCGGTGAATGCAGTAACTGTCAGAAATGTAGGAATTGGGCCTATTGTGGATGAATTTGCTAAGGCGTTTGCTGGAAGGGCGATCTATTCAATCGGTGACTTGTATTCAGGTTATGATCAATTTCAACTTGCTGAAGGAAGTAGAGATATGAAAACGATGAGGACACCACTTGGATTGGTTAGAATGTGCACTCTTCCTCAAGGCACGACCAACTCAGTTGCGCATATGATGAATGGAATGAATAAGGTATTGAGAGATTTTATTCCGGAAAAGACTATGCCTTTTCTGGATGATGTTCCTATAAAAGGGTGTAGAGAAGGAGACAAGGATGAAACTTTAGATATGAGGGGGTGTCGCAAATATGTTGTTGATCATATACAAGATTGTGAAAAGATTTTAACTCGGCTTGGAGAAGTTCATCTTACATTATCGGATATGAAGTCCGTATTTGGAGTGCGAGAAGTTGTAATTGTTGGACATTTATGCGGATCTTACGGAAGAAAACCAGATCCGACTAAAGTTGATGCAATTGGAAGGATGAAAGAGGATTGTGGTTCTTTAACAGAGGTTCGCAGGTTTTTGGGTGCACGTGTATTTTATCGAATTTGGATCCCTCATTTTGCTCACATAGCGGATCCATTATATGAACTGTTACGCAAAGGTTACCGATTTAAATGGGAAGAAAGGCATATTCAAGCAATGCAAAGATTGAAGAAATTATTGATGTCACCTCCAATATTGAGGAAGGTTGTTTATGAGTGCAATAGACCAGTGGTTCTTACTGTGGACGCTAGTCCAATTGCCATTGGATGGGCTGTGGGTCAAGATGATTCCAGTGGGAATAGATTTGCAGTTCGGTTTGGGGCTAAAGTTTTAAGTATTCGTCAGCGTGCATATTCGCAAGTCAAAAGAAAACTTTGGGGAGTCGTTTCGGCTATGAAAGCTAAAAAGGACTATTTGATTGAGGCAGTAGTAGTAATTGAAACAGATTGCTTGCCATTGCTTGGAATGATTATTAACTGTTCAACGCCAGATATTGCAATGTTGAGATGGATTGCTTATATTAAGTCACTAAATCCAGAATTTAAGCATATTACTGAGAAGGACAATTTAGTAGCAGACATGCTATCTCGAGCAAGATACGAGAGGGAGGATGAACTGGTTGAAGACATTGATGACGTCGGATTGAAATTCTATTCAATATCAAATCTCAACAGAGAAGACAAGCTATTTTTTGAAGAATCTTATGAAGGAGAATTATTGAATATTAATCATTACTTGAATACCTTGACTAAGCAGGAGAATTGGTCTACAAAAAAATTCAAACAAATAAGAAAAAAAGCATATGGATTTTTACTTCGAGATGGATTCTTATGGAAGAGACCGAAGAAAGGAATTGGGATGTCACAACGAGTGATAGGCAAAAAGGAAGAAAGACTAAAATTATTAAAGGAGTTTCATGATAGTTTATGGCTAGGGCATAGAGGAATCTGGGCTTCTTTTGCTAAACTCAAGGAACGATATTGGTGGAAAAATATGTATCGAGATGTGCTCTCATTTGTAGAGTCATGTGAAATCTGTCAATCGTATTCTAATATCCGACATTGAGATGGTCTTCATCCTACGTATCCTCTGGCTATTCATTTTAAATGGTTTGTTGATTTGGTTATTATGCCGGTTGGGTTATGGCAGATGAGATATTTGGTTTTAGCTCGTGAAGATTTATCAAATCAAGTAGAAGGAAGAGCATTGAGGACAAAATCTACAGAGTAGATTTGTAGGTTTTTGCTTGAAGATGTCATTTGCCGCTACGGATGCGTAGAAAAAATCACTGCAGATCGTAGAGAATTAAATGCACAAGAAGCTCGTAAGTTCTTTGAAAGATGTGGAGTTAAACCGTCACTGACTACTGCTTATAATCCAGAAGGGAATGCAAAAAGCGAACGCGGTCACCCACCGATTGTGAAAGCATTAGTTAAAGCTTGTAATGGAAAAGTTAAAGAGTGGCCACGACTTTTGTCATTTACATTATGGGTTGATCGAACAACACATAGTTCGGTGACAGGATATATGCCAATAGAACTTATGACAAGTCAAAAACCAATTATGCCGATTGAAGAAAAGGTACTTACTTGGAGTATGCTACCATGGGAAGATGGATTGACAAGAGAAGAACTTCTGGCTATTAGGATTCGACAATTGGAGCAAAGAACGGAAGATGTGCAGATAGCATTGGGAAGGTTAAAAAGAACAAGGTTACAAAACAAGGCGCAATTCGATAAGCAACATCGATTGAGACCAAAAGCAATCGAGGAAGGTGACTGGGTACTTGTTTATGACAATAGTCTGGATAATCAACATAGTACTTTGCGGAAATTTTTAAAACATTGGTTTGGACCATATGTGGTAACAACAGTTCATGATAATGCGACTTACTCATTACGGGAGTTAGATGGTACAAAATTGAAAATACCAATTGTAGAGAAGCGAGTAAAAATATTTAAACGAAGACACGCAGAGATGAATATGGAAGACCTTAATGAAGGTATAGAGATTCAGCAGCAAGAAGATGAAAGTGATTTGGATAATGAAGGTGACGAAGATGAACAGGACAAAGACGTAGAGGATATATTCTGAATCAAATAGCAATTGGATAAATTGGTGCATACCGGAGGATGCACAGGTTCAGAGGGGGTGGATGTCGTGTTGTAACACTAGTATACCATGAAAATATAAAGAAAAGAGACTTCTATTAATATTCAGTTACCTCGAATATTGGGAGCAACGACCAACTCCAGTGCAAATACTGAGTGGTCAGGTTCAGTCACCCAGTTACAGTCAGCCGAGGCATACTGAAATGCTCCATTTGATTCCAATAACGGGAATCAACAGGAAGAGAAAGGACCAATTCACGCGACGGGTGAGCCTGGTTCGAAGAGCCAATTAGATCCAATTTCGAGAATCCAATCCGGATCCTCTTACCCAATATGAGACTTGAATTAGTCGGGCAACCCAATGCAGTCTAATTAGGAGAACATCCAGGTTACTACGGGCATCTTACCCAATATGAGACCTGAATTGGTCGGACAACCCAATGCAGTCTAATTACGAGAAAATCCAGGTCTTACTATAGGCCTCAGCCAGTCTGACGCGAAGGACCAATTTGATCCAATTACGAGAACATCCAGGTTACTACGGGCATCTTATCCAATATGAGACCTGAATTGGTCGAGCAACTCAATGTGGACTCGATTACGGGGTTTCGATTCTGTTTCAGGCTGTCTTTATCTCTGTGCCGTTTCAGGGAATGTTGTTTTCGGTAAATGGATCTCTTAAAGGTAAAAATGGAGGAGGAAGCGCTGACGGCGAGAGCCAATTTCGGATCTAAGCTCTGACGATGAGAGCCAATTTTGGATCCAAGACGGAAGATTGAAGAAATTCAGAGGATAAGGTTAGGGGGAGATCGGAGGGGTCTTTTTTTTTTTTGATGGAAGAGCTAGCTTCAAGCTCTTTTGAAGGTTACTAGTTCGGTTTCATTGGAGGTTTTTTGAAGATCAAGGGAATTAGAGAGGAGCTTCATACTTCGGGTCGGGGAAGAAAAGATGGAGAATTAGATTTTTCTTCTTCATAGAGTTTTGGGAAGACTGAGGCAATCGTTGCTGAAGTCAGTGTTGTAATGGTGAATCAGGATTTTCTTAATGAAGTAGTTTGATTACTCTTGATTGTTTTGTGAAATCGAGTTACGTCTGTGATTGAAGAATTAAAAAGGTGTCTATAGGATTGAGTATGCGGAGTGAATGAAATTTATTGGGTTAATCTAACAAGACAGTCAGTGGATACAAGATCGTAAGTACAAAGCGGTATTGGAGATTAGCAGATTGGGTTGTTGGGGGTTCTCTATAACGTCTAGAGACCTATCGGCTGGGGCAAAAAGGACTTTGACAAGCAGTCGAAGGGCATCCGTATAGATTTACGGTGTATTCTTGCAGTCGTTTATATTCCAGCAGTCAAAAACTGATAGACTGCTTGACTATTGGCGAATCTCCATACTACCTTCTACAGCTAGACGCCCAGCGCGTTCTCGAGGAAGAAAGCACGTAATACGACACCGTACTTCAAAATATTTTATTAAAATATTCGAAGAAAATAAGAAATTATGAGCTGAGGCTTGTGAAGTTCATACCACGGATGCGTCCATGGATTCAATTGGTGTTGATGACTTAGAGGCTTATATGAATGATAAAACCTCTAATGACAAATCAAATGATGCGCTCATTGGTTTTGCAACAACACATACTATCTTGCGAGATAGATGATTTTTTATTGAAAAATCTTCAACTTGGCAAACTAAAAATATGATGACCATGGCTGGAGCAAATGCGTTTTGTTTCCAAGAGGGCACAACAATGGTAAAATTACCTGCGGATTCCATCATAAAATATAAACATGCAATGTTTGTACCCTCAGTACCTCGGAGTCTGATCAGCTACCAAGATGTGCATATTAATGGTTATCACCTCTCGACTGCCACTTTGAATAGAAAAGAGATTTTGGTTCTTTCAAAGAACCATAAAGTTGTTGAAAAATCTTTTGCTACAGAAAATGGTTTATATCGAATTGTGATTTGGCCTCCCATTATATTTAATTTTGCATCATCTATCTAAAAGAGTCGTGTTTCTCTCTAACATGGATGATTGGGACATCTAGGATCCACACTATTTAAAAAGATCATTTCATGTATAACTGGGCACAATTTAAAGCCTATGGATGTGGACTCTATGGAATTATGTCATACATGCGTGCAAGGTAAAATGTTTACTCGGCCTTCAATTTGGAAACTTCCACAAGAATTACCACCAATGCTTGAAAGATTGCATCATCATATTTGTAGTCCTATTAATCCAATATCACGACCATTTTGTTATGTTTTGGTCCTTGTTGATGCATCAGGTAAATAATCACATGTTTCCTTATTATCAACTCGAAACATGGTATTTGCCAATCTTATATCTATGCTTATTTGTTTTTCAGGACATTTCCCTGATTATCCTATAAAAACATTGCATATAGATAATACAAAAGAATTCGCATCAAAGTCTTTTGAAGACTATTATATTGCAACAGGAATTGAGTTGACATATTATGTTCCATATGAACATGCTCAAAATGGACTTGCAAAGTCATTTATAAAGCCTATATTATTCATTATCTAGCCACTCCTCCTTCACACAAATCTACCTACATCTATGTGGGGTCATGCAGTTTTATATGCTGCAACATTAATACGCCTCCGTCCTTCTTCTATTGAAATTGCTTCACCACATGAGCTCATTTTGGGTCATATTCTAAATGTATGTCACTTACGAATATTTGGTTGTCGTACTTAGATTCCAGTACCAAAATCTCAATGGCGTACCATTGGAGCTCATCGACAAGAAGGCATATATGTTGGTTTTGATTCACTAAGCATTACTCGCATTATTGATCCATCAACTGGCACATTATTATGTGCACGTTTGTAAAATTGTCGTTTTGAAGAAATTATATTTCCATCTCTTCAAGGAAGAGTATCCAATCAATAAAGAAATAAAGCACTCATATTTGAAGCACCAGAAATGTTTACAATGAATTCCGATCCTAGGACATCTTTGGCAGAAACTGAAGTTGCTAAGATTTTACATTTAAAATAGATCGCGGATGAAACACCCGATGGCTTCAATGATGCACCTAGAATTATAAGGGTTCTTGTTAATGAGGCTCAGAATGCACCTGCTGAGATTGCAATGCCATTGACTACAATACCTCAAGTTATAACAACAACAACTAAAAGAACTCGTGAACTAGATAAGCAACCAAGTAAGAAGAAAGCTATAAAATTAACTAATCCTGGTATTATTTCTCAAGAAATTACCACTCATCTTGTAGGACTACCAATTCATGATGATATATCCATGCATAACATACCTTCAATTCCTATGAAAAATAATCTTGGAATTGGAAGGAATAAGAACAAGTTGAGTAAAGAATTATCTATTCTATATTGTGCTACAGATGATATTTGGGATAGACTATCTATTACGATAGATGAATCATTTGCATATATGATTATAAAAGCCTTTTCTTGCGAGGAAGACGATCTTGAACCTCAAACCATCAAAGAGGCGATGCGTCACTCAGATTGGTCAAAATAAAAAACTGCTATTGAGGAAGAGTATGCCTCTTTGCATAAGAAAAAAGTCTTTGGTCCAATTGTAGACACTCTTACATCTCGCCCTGTCGGATATAAAATGGTATTAATATGCAAGCGAGATGCTCAAGGCCAAATAACTTGCTATAAAGCTCATCTTGTTGTTCTAAGATTTACTCAATGATTTGGCATTGATTATGAATCCACATATTCTCCAATCATGGATTCAATTACATTTCGATATATTATTGGAATGATAGTTCATGCCACCCTTGAGATGCATCTGATGGATGTAGTTACTGCATATCTATATGATTCTCTTGATGCAAATATTTATATGAAAGTTCCATTTGGCTTAGAAACAGGAATTCCAAATCAACCCGCTCCAGGAAAATATCGTGGTATTAAAATATGTAAGGCCTTGTATGGTTTAAAACAATCCAGATGAATGTGGTATCAACGACTTCGAGATTATTTAATTACAAATAATTTTATGAGTGATCCACTAATCCCTTGTTTGTTTATCAAACGAGATAAAACTAGTTTTGTGATCATCACTGTATATATTGATGATCTTAACCTAGTGGACACTACATTTGCATGTGTTACAGCTACAAACCGTCTTGTATATGAATTTGAGATAAAAATACTAGGAAAAATAACTTTCTTCATTAGTCTTCAGATTATACATCTTACAGATGGTACCATTTTTATCTACCAACTAATGTATATTAGACAAATCTTATAAAGATTTAATATGATTGATGCTTATCTATTGTCCACACTAATGGTTGGACATGGTTGTGATGGTCATGATCCATACCGTCCATGTGAGGAGGAAGAGGAAATATTGGGAGACCAATATTCATACCTAGCAGCGGATGGAGCTTTATTGTATTTAGCTACATCTACAAGACCAAATATTGTATTTGCAGTTAATGTTCTTGCAAGACATAGTGCACGTCCAACACTACAACATTGGAATGGCATCAAACATTTATTACGTTATTTAAAAAATACTGAAGACTTGGGATTATACTACACAAAATCTGCAGATCCAAAATTAGTTGGATATTGTGATGCAAGATATAAATCTGATATTGCAACAACAAAATCTCAAACAGGATATGTATTTTTAAGAGATGGAGGTATAATATCATGGAAATCAGTGAAACAAACAATAACTGCAACTTCATCTAACCATGCAAAAATTATTGTCTTATATGAAGCATCTCGAGAATGTATTTGGTTGCGATCAATTGATAAATTCATTCAAACAACCTGTGGATTTTCATATGATGATTTTCCAACTATCTTGCATGAAGATAATAGTGTTTGTATTGCATAGATGTAAGTTGGTTTCATTAAAGGTGACAGGACAAAGCATATTAATCCAAAGTATTTTAGTTATACTCATGACTTGATTACTGAATAAGCACTTATAATTAAGAAAATTGAATCTACAAATAATCTTGCTGATCTTTTCACCAAAGCTCTCCCATTAAGCAACCATCATCGACTTACTTATGGCATTGGTATGTGGCGACTTGCTTTTCTTGAATAAGAAAGTTAATGAGCTCTTTAAATAATTAAAGAAAATGATGTTGTACTCTTTTTCCTTCATCTATGATTTTGTTGTTAAATAAAATAAGGTTTTCTTAGATAAGGTTTTAATGAGTGAACAATTGTTGATCTTGAAAGATCACAAAAAAGTATAGATCATAATTCTATACAAATTTTATATTATGTAAATATTATGTAAATATTATGATAAGCAAGGAGGAGTGTTGAGATCATTAAATATAGTTGATGCTCTCCATAATATTTACTGTAGACTACAATAATTACTATAGCTATAATATTTAGAGTCTAGTGGAGAAGTACTGTTTATCCTCTCTTCTTTTCTCTTCTGGTATACGAGACACAACCAGATCAATAGATTTTTGAGTGTAAAGCTCTCTCTCCTTAGAAACCCTCTTAAGTGTATGAATTTCTACTACTCTTGTGTATGTATGACTTACTATTACTCTTGTGTCTTTCTAAACACTCTCAACATAGAGGATAGTTGTTCGAGAATTATCACAATCGCCTCTATTCGCTTTTATCGTCATAGGTCGTCTGGGTCGCTTGGGTATTGGTCCAGAGGTAGACCAATTGCATAGCTTTTCAAATGGATAAGACCAACTTAAAGATGTTCAGATAATTGTGAGTGCATTCAATATGGTAGACGTTACTTCATCAATCCTGGTTTGGTTATGAAGGTACATAATTGACACTAAGCATTAGCACCTATCGCAACTCATCGTTTAAATGATTTGTGCATTCCACCAGTGCCTGCATACATTCCTGTATTGCAGTGACTAGAGGCTTCATGCAATGCTGTAACTTCAAGGAATAATTTGAGTCAGTTGTGCTCGGCTGAATAAGTAATAAAAACACAAAAATAAAAAGTCAGAAATAAGCAACGAAGGTCTTGAACACCTACGCAGTGCAATAAGTTGGTCTGGAAACATTATTGAGATGTTTCCGAAGAAATTAAATTTTCGTATAGATTGGTCAAAAAACTAAGATTTGAAGGGTGCTCAGTTATGCTGGAGGAGTGAATAGAGGCAGATTGCGCACAAGATACAGTCACAAAGTTAAGCGTGAATGTGATTTTTCGAAAGGATGAAGGACTTGTAATGTTGTTTGGCTCTTTTCTATTCTTAGAATTTTACTTATAACGATTCGCAAATATTTTTTTCCTTTCGCCTGCGGGTTAGATTGCAAATGAATGGTCGGACAAGTTACTGCTCAGAGGTGAAGACTAGCTTGATGTCTTGAAAGACAAAACGCATGCGAGAAAAGGTTTGTGAAATTTATCATTTTGCAATATGGAACACTCACATCAGTGGTTATTAGACAGGAAATGTTAGAATATATTGCGGTGTCTCTATGATCAAAGTTTTGTGAGCCAATTCTTGAGTTATGCTGGAACCTTTGTTAGAGTTCAGACTGATATTGAATAATGCTTCATGATTCGCTTTCTATTAAAAAAACTTGAATGGTTGAATGATCCTTCGTGCTCGACAGATAACCTCCACTGGAAATTTGGAACAAAAGTAGTGTAACCTTCGATTTCACATTCGAAGTTTTCAACTAATAATACACAATAAGAACAATTAAATATTTGCAGCAGTGTTTGAGTCTTTTGCCTCCATAACTTCACAATTAGAGAACTAATGTCGTTCGGGTGGTCGGATTGGATTGAATACCATGTAATTCATTGATTTAGTATAAGTTTTGTGTTGCTAGATTTATACTAAATCAGTGCTATGTGGTTATTATCTTTTCCAAAAATTAAATTAAAATGATATTTGAAACATGTTAATTTCTTGTTGTATTATAGAATTTGAAGTAAAGTTAATCCTGTAAATACTTGAAAACAAAAAATACACAAAAAAAAAAAAAAGAGAGAATAATTTATGCTTCAAATATATTAAAAACTCATCAAATTAATATAAATATTTCATATGATTAAGTTTTATATTTACAAAAATATCATAATTATCTTTTATGTGTGCAAATGTTCATGTGAAGTTGCAATGTCATAGATTCCATTGGATTAAAAACTTCTCAATAAACAAGAAAATTTTGTAAATTTTATTTATTTATAAATTAGACATTATTTGTTTTTATTTTGTGTAGTGAAATGACATACAAGTTTCAATTTTGAATCATCTATTAATTTATAACATTGTTTTAATAAGCCTTAAGTTTTGGTAGTATTAATATTAATGGATACAAATAGTAGGTGTGTATCACAATAACTCTTATTTTTTTAGTTTCAAAGAATAGTTTTTGTATACTATGCATTTACAACAATAGTCATTTCTTACAAGTACTTTAATTATAACATTATATATCTCATTTCTATCTTCAACAATATTTGAGGATATTGATTTTTCAAAATAAATTTATTTGTGTATACAATATTAAATAAAAAAATTCATTAAATCAAAATAAATTGCAAGAAGTTAACTATTTAATAAAGTATCCTTATTGCCATATTCTTAAGTTCTTTACAAATAACATTTAGTATAATTCTAAATTATTCTCATGCATATTCATACTTTTGGTGTCTTTTTTTCATTTATAATTAAAATAAATAAAAAACCATTTGTTAAAATTATCAAAGTTTCAAATATTATATATGATTATTTTATTATTAAAACTATTATACTAGTATATTACTAATGTTTAAGATATTATAATTTATATAGTAGAGCATATATATATATCAAAGCTCTATTATCACAATTATTAGAAACAATATCAATTGTCTTTAATTTACCGAGATAAGAGGATACATGTAGAAAAACAAGCACTTTCTTTACTATAATTGTGAAGCTGGAGTATCTTTACTATTTCTTTAGCTTAACATTTGAAAAAAAAAACATAAGTGATGTTATAAAAATATCTACAAAAAAAGGTATAGCACTTAATTTAGTATTTTTATGTTGACCAACATAATTAAAAGATTAGAAGCAACAAGTAATTTGATTCTTTGCAATTGTAAAATCTCAATAAATGATTCAAGTTAATTAATTATAGGCTTAGATGACTTATTCTTACTCCAAATGAGCACTTAAGACTTGATCAATTGCACAACATAATTGCAATTTTAAAAAATAAATATTTTTTTTTAATGATAAAAACATCATCTATTTCTAGCATTTTTAATTATAGAATAATTAAAAGTATCTGAAATTTTAATCATTCAATAATTAAATATCAAATGATTTTTTCTCTTTAAAAGTTTGTTAAATTTAGTAAAATATAGTACTTTTTTATGTAACTCTTATTGTAAATCTTAATTTTTAATATTCATAGAAACTACATGAAATTAAAATAAATTAAAATAGTAAAATAATAATGAAAGCGTATTTGGTAGTGTTCATAAATTATCTTTCAAATTTTTAAAATACAAATGACTTCGAAAAGAGAAAAGAAAAATAACAGAACATGTACAAGGGAATTTCTTTTTCTTTTTCTTTCCTCTTGCTCAGTAAATATTTACATATCTCAGCAGATGTGGTTGATTCCCAGTTTCACAATTATCATCTAATGAGGAACTATTTGCAAGATTCATTTAAAATAAAAATCCAATATAAAAAATGCAAAAAATGGTATTGGCCATATTCTCATGACTTCTTTTAGAGATCGATGTTGCCATCAAATAAGAATAATTCGTTTTGATTAAAAAAATAAAATAAAATAAAATACAAGATGTGATAAAATGGGACATTTTTTGAAAAATTAAACACACTAAAAAAGAATATAAAGAAAAAGAATTTAAAATACTTTCAAAGTTGTCGCAGAGCTACTTCGAGAAAGGGTCAAGACATTGTGCACTTAATACCGTGGAGAGGTGCTTCACGGAAACTTCCTTATTCACGGTCATACAAGGAGAACTCTTCACCGCGGAGCCCAGGCATTCTCCGAAGTGGAGTTGTGTGTGTTTCGGCGAGAACGGAAGCTCTCGTTTGTTGCAAATTTGTGGATGTTTGAGCTTCGATTGAATCGGCCCAGTTCAGTTCAGTTCAGTGGGGCTATGGCTTCTACCGCCAAGGATGCGCAGGATCTCTTCTCTGCGATGCGCTCTGCATATTCTAAGACCCCAACAAGGCTCAAGGTTTACTTTAATTTTAAATTAAATTTATTTGTTTTGTTTTGTTTTCCTTCTCGTGTGGGTTTGATGTTCACTTTGCAGCTGGATCGATGATGTTTTTTTTTTTTACTTTGATATTTTAAAATAGTATTTGATCGTAGTGATCGCGGTCCTTCTGTTTTTCTTGAGTTTTGGCGATTTTATATTTGCAGTGAGCTATCGCATTTTACCAGTCATTTGGGGAATCCTACGTTGAAATTGCAGTTGGTTCAAAAAAAATAGTTTCGGTGAATTTCAATTATTCGGTCGTGTGGTTGATCATTTAATGGCTTTAGTGGTAGTTTTTATATTTTTTTATTTATAAATATATTTTTGAATCTTTTACTTGTGATTGTGGGGTTTTAAGCATGCCATTTGCGGATGGGGTTCTCCAGTATTTGAAATAGGATTTATTACAAGCAGTTTTTAGAGTTTACATTTATCTAGGGTCCAGCTGCGGCAGTGAGTTTATGCTCCAGAGTTTATCCACATTGTTTTATGGTGGATAGCTCATCCTCCGATCATCTGATATTCTTTCATTGATTTTTGAACAAGTAGACAGCCGCTTATTTGTGGAATTTACCGGAAACGGCTGTTCTCTAAGTCGCAGACTTAATTTGTAATCACAGTCTTATTAACTTGATACATTTGATATCTAACAGTCATGAAGAATTTTATATATGGATTACCAGCCCATTGCAGTACCTTCTTCAAATAAGTGAAATTCCCGCACATTAATGACGATGATCCTCCAATTGGAATTTTGCAGATCATAGATGTTTATGTTATCTACGGTCTGATCACAGCACTTATACAGGCAAGTTGTGTCCTTGGTTTTAGAGTTTGTTTGTCCAGAATGTCCCCCTTCAATGTGAATCTTGTTCATCTCTACAGCAAATGCTACATTTTTTTAGTTTAATTTTCGTGGTGTTGGTTCTGGGAAGCAGGTGGTGTATATGGCGATGGTCGGAACATTCCCATTTAACGCTTTTCTTTCTGGTGTGTTGTCATGCATTGGCACTTCTGTACTTGGGGGTATATTTCTTAACCTCTTGTCAGAATAAGGCATTTGCTTTGTGTCTTATGCTCTGCTAGTCAAGGCTTCTTGTTGGATTCATGAGGCAGTTGTATTTTGCAGTGGAGGATGTGGAGAAGTGTTTGTATTGAAGTGCGTGCTCCGTTGTGAAATCTTCTCTACCACAATAGTTCTTGATCTTATGCCTGCGTCAAGTTGAGTGTTCCACTGGTTTCCGTGAATTACTGAGGCCTGCTGGAACTATGTCAACATTGTTTTTTGTTTTTTGTTTTTTTTTTTTTTATATATATAATATGGTTCTGTTGTTGAAGCAGTCTGTCTACGGATACAGGTTAATCCAGAAAACAAGGAATTTAAGGTATGAAGGCGTTCTTTATTATCTGTGTTCAGTAATATGTCATGATTGTCAACTAAGAAACAAAAAAGAAAAAAAGAAATTTTCCGCTTGCTTGTTGCAATGATTATACAGTATTGCTGATACGCGATCCCACATTGTTCGCGCAGGATCTTTCTCCGGAAAGAGCGTTTGCAGATTTTGTTTTGTGCAATCTTGTTCTTCATCTGGTTATCATGAACTTCTTGGGTTAATTCAAACCGTGGGCCTTTAAAAAGATCTAGCCTACGTAACGTTGCCCGAGTTGACGCAATTCTATGTCTCCACATTCGGCTTTTTATGTCAATACTTTAAACGTCACATATTAAAACCACTCAGTGACTGCCGCAATGATTTCATCGTCGTAGGCAAAGCTTCCTTTCAATCTCGAGAAACATATTGACAGCATTATCCGGTAGGGTTGGATTCTTTAATTTCGATTAGATATTGAGATTTTGTTGCTTGTGAAATTAGTATTTAATCATGGACCTCTTTTGTAATTACTCGAGAGTTTGCATGAATGTTGAGAATTCTAATTCAAGAGTACTTTGAACTGCATGTCACGCTTTACTGTGGAGACCATTCATTCGGTATAATTGTATGATTTGTGGTGAAAATCTGCTCATTTCTTTAACTTGCTTCACCTTCAGTCTCTGCTTTGATGTTTTTGACACAATGACATCATTAATAAGATAACGTAGCCCAAGTGGGCCTAATGTCTACTAGTTGACATATATCTAGTTTATGCGAAGCGGATAGCTGCAACTTAGAATCCTAGTGTTCTGGAAGTATCCCTGCCCGGTTTAAAAGCGTTGCGTATATTATTGATTTTGATAGTTAAGATTCTGTCAGGAATTGGGTCGCCATGGCCTGCTCGTCGGATGCTCTTGCAGGTGGGTCGTTGCTGAAACTGCAGAAGGGGCTAGTTCGCAAGGGAGGGGTGTGGCATGGGGGCTAGAGTCATGATACAGAATTTGGGTAGTGTGCCGAGGTGGGCCTCTGGTGATGAGAGCAAGTTGTATGAAAGATTTGCTGCATGATTTAATGTTGGCTGAATTTGGTGGGTGGATTTTGTTTAATCGAAATGAACTGCAATGGGAAGCAGAGCAATGTCAGCGTTTTTGTTGCGTATGGGTGTCTCATCAGGATCCTCCTTAACAGATGGACCACTTCCGGAGATTTCCACTCGGGCAACTTTTGAAAGGTTAGTCTATGTTGACAACTGCAGCGATGGGTATCTCAGGATCAGAATCCATGCTTCTGTCACTATTACACGACTCCTTGCAAGGAGTAACCATTGAGATTATACAGGGTGTGACAAGTCACACGTTCACAAGACGGAGACGTGGTTACTAAAATACTGTAGTTGAGGTTATAAGCGACGGGTCTGTGGTTTATCCAGATAATTGACAGCTCTCGTCAAAATCATGAAAAGAGAGGCGATAATACACTCTGGTTGCGGATTGAGGAAGCTGCTGCCTCACGTCGCAAAACCAAACCAACGCTCTGTCCAATCGCTTTGTAGATATGTTGAACTACAAAGGAAGTGTGCGGCGTAAACGGGCCACCCTGCGCGTCATCTTCACGCCTGGGAAACCACAAACCCAACTGTAAAACGCTGATCCTTGTCTCATGAGGCGAAGCGCAGCGGACACCCACCCTGCTCAAAGACCCTGACACTCTCACTGCAATGCGGAATGCCCGTTGGTCGTCACCTGCATGTCATTCTGCATTTCGTGCTAATCTTCCACAACTGCCAAAGCTCGTTTGACCAAACTGTCCCATGCGTCGACGTCGAAAGAGTAGCTTCTGGAAAAATGTTGCAGGATGCGTCTGAGAGGTTGATTGGAACGGAAGTATCCGACACCGACTTCAACCGGCAGACTCCAAAACAGCTTCCGAGGTACGCTTGTCAATTTCTACGTCATTAAGGGTCCATCCCTAATTTGTACATTTTGGGGACTAGGCGATGACCTAGTCTTTGACACTCTCATTCTAACCAGCTTTCCTATTCGCGCGTGCCCTCTGGCGGCCATATTGTTTTGATCTGATGCCCAATTCCCGTGTCGATGTAATTCTGTGGTTGATGTAATGTTGATGTGAGCTGAAGGTAAATCTACTCCTCGAGGAATACCAGCTGCATCGTAAGGGTGGAGGAGAAGAAGAATTGCGATCTTGGGTCGACTAATGGCCAAGCAGAATTTCTTCCACTTTCTCAGTGACGATGAGAATGAGGATCCGCCTCAGTTAGTGGTGGGGGTGAATTCTATGCCGGCAACGGTTAAGCCAGCCGCTGACTCCAAGAGAAATCTTGCTGCGCCTGATAAGTTGTCAACCAAGTCCGCTCCTCTCGAGACCGTTATGGCTTTGTGTAGTAGTAGGAATCAGTGTCTGGAAGTTTCATGGCTGTTTGGTTTGGTTGGGCAATGTGTTAAGTGAGGAGGACTGCATTTCTATTGTGAATGTCGTGTTTCTTACTGATAATGCTGTTTTTGGTTGAGTTTCAACAATGAGACCGAGAAGCGAGCAGGTGCTGGTCGTGGGAACTGGGGCACTGAAGTTCATCATTCTCTCATCCAGTAAGTGCTGTATTGAATATGCGTTCCTTGCTTGGATTCTAACAGACTTTCTTCTTCGGGCAACTACCGCTGCTTTGTGCATCTAATTTTTTGTTTAAATTGTTTTCACAGAGAGACCGTTGAGGATGTCAAGGGGGAAGAGCCCGCTGTTGCAATGGAGGGAGAGGAGAAAATTGTAGATCAAACGATATCTGCTGACATCACCGTAGGAAGCATTGCTGAAAGCGAGTAAGAGAAATATGAGGATAATGTGAGTGTTGGCCTACGATTTTGTTAGTGCTGCGCTGTGTCTTATTGTTTAGCTTTAGAGTGAATGGATGGAATGCAGTAGTCATAGGATTGTTGTAGATGTTGAACAGTGATTATGGTGCAAGAGTTGCTAATTAGAAACATTCTTGCTGAGATGACCTTGCGAGGAGTACGAGAAGGTCTCGGCGGAGAAGCGCAAGTTCCTGAAGGATGCTAAGTCAGCTGAGAGAAAGGTAGTGGCTGACGAGGAATTCGCAAAGATTCAGCTCGTGAACAACAAGCAACGCGAGGATGAAGTGTTCATCAAGCTGGTTAGTGTGGTGGCCATTTTCCTCGTTGAAAGTCTCAACATCCTCCTTTTTCTCATTCTGTTTCCTGGTTGGTTCACAAACTTGGCGCTTGTACGTTAGGTATGTTCTGGGTCAGGACAGCGAAAAAGTAAAGAGAGAGGATGCTGCGAAGGAGAAGTCCCCAAGGGTACACATTTGCTTAGAAATTGTGTTTGCCATGAACTGCCCACTTTTCTCGAGTCTAAGATAATTTATAATATCGATTTGAACCACTAGTCAGCTCTTGGCTACTGTTGCCTGTTAGCATCAACGAGTTTCTGAAGTCCGCTGAAGGTGATAAGTTCTATTCACCATCAAACCGCAGCCCTGGAGGTTGGAGTAGTCGAGGTAATCGTCATGAGAGTGGAGGCTATGGTAATAGAGATTATATCCGTGGTAAGTTCAGTGGTCGAGGTTCAAATCCCGGAGTCGCGTCTGCTCCCAAGGTCGAGGCTCAAGCTCAGTTTCCAACCTTGGGAGGTAAGTGGGGTACACTACGTGGAGGTGGGATTTGGTTCCGGTTACTGTTTCTTTTGCCGTGGTGGTTGAAAACTTCTCTTATGTGTTGAAGGTCATGATTATAGAGACTAGTCATAAAAATTAATTGTCTTGCACTTTCTCAATAATTAGACAGGTTTGATTGGCAATTATCATTCGGTCTGTCCAACAGACCTACTGGGAGTAGCTATGAACAAGACCAGTGGACACTGTAATATAGTAATATACTACATATGTTGACACTACATAATCGTGTGTACTGATTAAGTTCAGAATTATGTTGGGGACGTGTGTCAACTTCAGAAAAGACTTAATTCATTTTTCCAGAACTTTCCATATGATTTTGTATCATGTTTTCTAAGAACTTCATCTCAGTAAAGTGAGATACAAACAAACTCTTCATTCATCGAACCATCCCAGTTGCACAATCTCGATCTACAGATAAAACACACAGCCATAGACCCACACCAACGAACCAATCAAGATACAGTTGATAGGTAGATCAGAGGTTCACAAGAAATGTGATATACCAGGATAAGGCAAACTGCACTTCGATACACCGAGAGCAGGCTCCCTAAACAAACCCAACCAGTTCATCATTACTAGACCCTCTCAAATACTCTTGCACAGAAACCTCGAGCCGCCTTGCCCGACCACAAGCTAGCGCCACTCACTTCGCTCCCAGTGTAGGGAACTGTGCCTGGTCTTCGATTTTGGGAGCAGATGCGTCTCCAGCAGCTGAACCACGACCACCACCGCCCCTCCCGGCGCTAAAATTGCTGCGAGTAGACTCTCGATTTCCACGACCTCCGCTCTCACGGCGATCATCACGACCACCTCGTCCTCCACGGCCGCGGTTAGACGGGAAGTAAGACTTCTCACCTTCAGCAGGCTTCAGGAACTGGTTGATGCTAACAGGCTGTAAAAACAGATGATGTCAAGGTTAGAATCAGCTTGCCCTCACGGTATCCAAATTCTAACCCTATGCACTCTGAACTACCCAGTGAGTATCGATTATTCATCTCAAAAAGCTCAATGCAGATGTAATACACTAAAGATAATTGCATACCTTTCGAGACTTCTCCTCTCTTTCAGCAGCCTCCCTTTTGCTCTTCTCCTTTTCCTGTCCCTGTATAACCATACATGCAAACACACGATAGGCATCAATACTCGAGAATAAGCCGCAAACAGAAAGACACTGTGCATGAAGCAGCACAAGTACACAAATCAAATAACCTACCAGCTTGATGAAAATGTCCTCTTCGCGCTTCTTGTTGGATACAAGCTGCATCTTTTCGAAAGCCTTGTCGACTTCGACCTTCCTCTCGGAGGCCTTAGAAGCTTCCAGGGTCTTACGCTTCTCTTCCATAACCTTCTCGTATTCCTCCAGAGTCATCTCCTGCATATGTACATGGCCACTGTTTTCAGCAATGTGCTAACCTACGCAATCTCCAAACAATACATCTAAACTTTACAAGAAAAAATAAACGAATAAAATCAATTAGCTCACTTTGTCCTCTTCTTCCTCTTCATTCTTCACGGTTGTGCCTTCTTCAACGGGAACATCCACAGATGACTCTTGCTCAGGCTTCTCCTTGATTTCTCCTTCAACAACTGGCTTGTTTTCTTCCTTAGTACCCTCAACATTCTCTCTGCATCCACGAAAACATGATAAGTAACCCAGGTGACTGAACCAACTCCAGAAGCGGTGAAGCCATCAGAGTACAAACCTCCATAAGTTTTTACCCAAGATGGCTTACTGAATGAGTGCAGGATCGATGTCCGTTCCCCAGTTACCGCGACCAGCACCTTCTCTCTTCTCGGTTTCATATCTGAAGGGCGCTCAGTAAGAGAAAGTAAATTCATGTACTATCACGCACCTCCGTTCATGCATCCTTTTTAAGGTGGGCCTGCTTATGCAGATAGAGTTGAAAGAGACAAAGGAAAATGTCGAGGGATGGGAAACAGGAAGTAGATCGGTGCTAATACTCAATATAAAAAAATTAATTAAAAAACAAAAAAAAAAAAAAAAAAAAAAAAACACGAACTTCGCAGTGTGTCACATGGGCAGGTAGACCATTGCACCCACAATACAAATGAACTCATCAGTAGGTCTAGCAAGTCCTACACATTCTCCAGCAGCCTAGGCCAAGAAGCTGCAGCTCACCCTCTGGAGTTCCCGCTCTGGCGATCAAACTCGCGCCTGGGGCGACGATCGTCTCCCTCGCCAGATCCGCGACCACCACGGCCCCGGCCGCGACCTCCGCCGCGACTGTTCTCGTAAGGACGTCCCTCACCATTCTCAGTACGGGCAGGTCTATCAAACGAGCTACGGCCTCCGACGAAGCCATCAGCGTCGCCAGTTTTGCTCACATTGCGGTCATTGTTGTAGTTACCGCGTTCTCTATAACCTCCTCCCTCACGGGGGCCACCGCTTTCCCGGTCACCATTGTATCCACCTCCACCACGCCCTCCGCGACCACCACCGCCTCGGCCACCTCTGGCTCCATTATACTGACCCCTCCGTCCATCTCTCACTGCAAAAAAAACACTAAACCATTAGAAACCACTCAAGAATTACCACGATATCCGACAATTACCAATGCTGGCTGACCCCCAAAAAAACAAAAACAAAAAAAAAAAAAAACAAAAAAAAAAAACGCATCCCGGTTCCAACATCACTCGAGCTCCATACAATGCAACCAATCATTGCTTGAGACTTCCTTTCACGACATAGTTTCCCACAAAAGCAAAGAAAAGAAAAGAAAAGAAAAGAAAAGAACTGCCCGCGACACCATCCCAATTCTCATTGATCGAATCCGAAACCAAACCCCTTCCAGATCCTGAAGCCAATCCAATACCACACACCTCGCAATGTCAACATCTCCGAGGAAGGCAGAGACACATACCAGCCTCGGAAGGAGGAGCGGGCTTAGTCGGCAGGTTCGCCGCGGCGACGGGCTTCTTCTTATCGGCCGCGGCCGGCTTCGTCGTCTCCACCGGCGCGGCAGGATTCACTCGCACCACAACCTGCGACGGGTCCTCGTTCTCGTCGTCTCCGAGCAAGTCGAAGAAGTTCCTCGTGGCCATGGCTGCTCAAGCCTCGGATACTTCCGCTATCCGCCCCACCGCAAACCTCAATAAACCCTCGCCACCAAAATCCCCTCAGGAGTAGGTCTACCTCCGCGCTCACATCAGCATCGTAGTAGTATTGTCCGCAGCACTCCACCCTTTCTTCTGAGAGTAACACCCTCTGCTCATCCCCATGTAGTGATAGATCCTCCTGCGTCACTAGCAATCTGCAGCAACAAGTACCACCACCCCAACCCAGCAACACACTCACACTCACTCACGAGGATCCTGGCGGCTATGGAAGAGCGAGGGCAAGGCAAAGTAAAGCGATGAAGGGAGAATTGTGAGCTTGTGGGCAGCCCAGCACATGAAGAAGGGAGACGAAGAAGGGAGAAGGGGAATAGAAGGGCCTTCTCTCGTTTGCTTCCATTGTGGGTGTTTTAGGGCTTCATCGGCGACCGTCCCAGCCGGTCATCTGGATGATATCCTCTGTTCGTTTCTCCCACGTTCATCCATGAGCTTCATGGGACTCAGTCGCCTTGCTGGCACTAGGAGTGCAGCCTTCTTTGCCTTGTTTGGTGTTTGGAATTTAGTGTCGTTTGTTAGGGCAGCGTTTTATTATTATTAAATTTATTTACTTATTTATTCCTTCTTTTCACTTTCGTTGAGACGTTTTAAAAAATAAATTAGTTAATATTAGTGGTATTTATAGGTTTTATTGTGTAGCAAGAAGTGACGTTGTGGATGAAACAAAAGCATGAAAGTAAAATAATTGGAATAAAAGTAAGGGAAAGTAATGCATGTTGTAACTCAAAAAGCATGATTTTATGGCTGGAATGGAAACTTTGAGTGTTATGCAACGATAAGATTTCACTATAAATAAATAAATAAACAAACAAAAAAAGGGACGACACACTAATGAATAATAATAATAATAATAATAAAGTAAGGTTATTTGTAATCAAAATAAAAGGATAGTGTGCCCCACACTAGCTAAATAATGCATGATACAATCCAATATTTAATTCAAAAAATATTTTGATGATTTCAGTAATGTACTATTAGGAATGTACTACTATAAAATATTTCAATTTTTCTTTTTCAAAGATTATTGAACAACAAATCTCGTATTCATGTTATTACTTTTATAAGAAATAAAGTAAAATAATTAATCACATAAATCATAAAATAGTATACAAAATATCATCAGAAAAACAAGCATGTACATATATGTGTGTGTGTGTGTATATATATATATATATATATATATGTATATATATAGAAAATCCAAAAAGATAATGCTTTGATCAATATTAGTCATTTGTTTATTATTATTATTATTATTATTATTTTATGAACGTGGATTATCTATCTCAAATTCATGCCTAAGTATTTAAAGTGTGTCTATCTATATTTTGGTTTTCCAAAGGCTCTATAACAATTTCATTTGTTGATAGCTTTTAGAAATGTAAAAGAACAAATCATAGCATGCTTCATAAATTTTCTCCTTGATCCTATTTCTCAATATGCATATTACACAATGTTTAGGCCAAATTCAATATTCTACATTGTAAATATAAAAAGTATTATTTACAAAAAGTTTAAATAATTAACTTAAGTGTATATCAAACTGTATCAACATCTTGGCACTGGTACTCAGTCAATAAACATACGTTGAAAAATCATAATGAAGTAATTGAATTATGATTTACAATAATCAATGAATTAATCAGTTGAAGAAATATTTAAACTCTTGTTAATGTTGATGACAAATGCAGCAATGTTGCAATTTAAAGCATGTGTATGGTTACTTTACATCTTATGCCACACCTTCATGCAAATCATGAAATCATGACATAATGCTTGACATGTTCTTTTTAATAAGATACTTTTAATATATATATATATATATATATATATACATATTTGCTAAAAAAGAAAAAACTATTTCACAAACCACAAAGAATAATTAGCAAGGTACCATCTAATATAACTCTTTAAAGTGCACGAAGAAGTATATATATATATATATATATAACGAGAGAGAGAGAGAGAGAGAGAGAGAGAGAGATCGCCTCCCTTCTAGAAGAACTGTGTTAGCTCTTTATTCATTTTAGTATCTTAAAATTTTAAAGACTTGGGTGTAGAAGGAAGAACTATAGATTTCGACAAAGGAAAAAAAAGGTGAAGAATCAACTGGTGAAGTGATTCAAATGATTACTTAACACGATTATGCAAAATTGACTTGATTTCAAGATACTTGGAGAAAAGAAAAGAGAAACTAAAAATTAAAAAATTAAAAAATATTTACACAGAATGACATGATAGTACAACAAACCAAGAGATTTGCGTGTAATATAAGTCACTCTTCGGAATGCCTTCACATGGGAGGAAGAACACAGTTGCACCATTACAAGAATGTTGAGAAACTTGTGCTGAGAGTTCACAAAGGCTTGAGTCATTTTGGGATTCAAAGAAAACATAATATTGAAGGCAAACGTTAGTGAATGGAAAATGAAATCAGAAACGCTACAAATTTGTATTTTGTTGTAAGGTGTAGGATAAGGATTTTTGTATCATTTGATGGACCAATACTACAATGGCAACTACGACCATTTTAAGACCATCACACTCTACATTCTGTACTGAAGTGGGCTCTGTCAAAGATCTTATCTCCAGTGCCAAAAAGATTTCAAAGAGATCAATCGTAAACATTTAGAAACTTTTAGAAACATTTATAATCCTAGCGCACAACATAACGCAGTTCTACAAGATAAGCTTGCGCTGCTTTTATGTGATCAAGACTTCTTTTTTCTCTTGCCAAACACGGTAGTTAGATGTTGAAACTCGACAAACTGCAGAAAGCAATTGCATCAGTGCCTCCAGTGACGACAAGAACAGTGAAGGTTGCATACAGAGATTTTTTTTTGATAACTAAACGACCCATAATTGACAATCCATCATTGGAAATCTGGCTGATGGTAGAACTACAGTAGTCATCCACCACATTGAGCTACAAAACGTCGAAATTAAGCGTATATATAGAGTCCGCAGTTACGACAATAGTGTTATTACAAGTAACTTCAGTCATTACGTAGTCCTATTACATGATAGCTTCAGGAATACTCTTCATAATCCATCACCCATACGTTACTGTCTACACTGAAACTCATCCAAAAGCTTCAAGTAATCCTTCTAATTTACAAAGTCCATGCTTGCCCCTGTGGACATCAACTGCCAATCCAATCCTACTGTTGCAACCCCAATTGTGGTCAACTCTAGAAATCACAAATTTAAGTTTCTACTCCAGCATCTAGACCATCGTGTTATACATATGACAGAGGTCCTGACCTGAACCTACCAAGTGGGCTCTTACTAGATGGAGACTTTGGTTCCTGAGGGTTAACTCGGCCTTCAGCAAACGACACCTTCCGACTGTAATCCAGGGGACCTGAGAAGCGATTGGCTTTCCTGCGAGGCTTGCCATCATTTCCCAGCTCACCAGAGGGCTCAACCTCGGGCCGCTTGTGTTGTCCAGTAAACTTAATAGGGCCCGAGAAGATGGAGCCTCTAGAGGTTTGCTGCGGGGGATGATACGGCTCTGTTAACTCCCCAGCTTGCTCGCTCTTCATAGGGCCACCGTTGCCTAGAGCTGAGCCTGTATACTGACGTGAGGAAGGATGGACGTGCACAAGACTCGGCACTGAGCTTTCGTAGTACATCTGGTAGATTGACCGCATGATTGTATGGGGTACGTAGCTTTCCAGCGTACTTCGAGGTAAATACGCTGTTAGTTCACAAAGCTGATCCAGAAAGATCAATTTTGCAACCAGGGGACTCCTGCAGTGTTGCAAGCAACAACCAATAGACGTTAATGCGCATCAGGAAGGATAACATTAATACTGGCTACAATGTTGTAAACAATGCATACATAGCTACATTATAATGTTGCACATATGAATCATTATAAATATGCGTTTAATGAAATGAGAACCTCTTTATGTTTACACACTTCCAGATTGTCTGCACCTTCGTAAGCTTTTCCAGGAATTTCGCATTAACAGTAGAAGCTTCCAATCGAACATGGGAGAATCATTTACATCGTTTAATCTAAATGTGACAAACCAAACCTTATCTTCCCAAGTTGGTTATAGCACACGTGATAGCATTAATGAGTGGAGAGGTAGAAATGTGTGAAGAAAGGTTTTAGAAAGAGCAATACCTGTGCGAGTCATCCCATGCTTCAAGCACTGTGGCAACTGCACACTGTAAGAAAGTCTTCATGGAAGCCTTGACATCTGTATCAACCTCTGCTCGAGTTTCTACAGGTTGAAGTGGAGAACCATCTTCACGCACACTTCTACTTCCTGGATCTTTTCGCTCTGAACGCACCCACTCGTTGGCAATCATCACAGCATTCATGCATCTGTTCTCCAAGGTTGTCATATTAGGTATCACAAATGCGGAGGATATGCAAGAAGACTGGGAAACGAAAAGTAGCTCAACAAACAATAAAATGTTTTATTATTTTTTGAAGAGAGTTGCTCTGTCAGCATCCGCTCTGAATCAAAGATAACATTAGTATCGAGGCAATAACCTTGAATATTTTATTGTCGAAGATTAACAACAAAGAAGCATAAACTGCTCTACACGATGGTTGTCCCATATCAAGCTGAAAGTTCCGAAAAGAATACCTGGACAGACAATGAACATTTGATGTAAAACCGCCAGTAAGGACGTTGAAGGTGGTGGAGTTCCAAACATTTGCGTTCATGCACGCAACGAAGAGAAATGGCAGAAGTCCCCATGATGAATCACCAGCTCCTCGACTATTGGTCAAAATGCTATGAATCATCACAGCGTCACCCTCTTCAAGTTCAATGGCACCCACACGGCTGGCCACATTTTTTAGTCTCGATAGATTGGGTCTCTCAGGAATGGTTGCAGGAGCGTGCTTGCAAAAGTCTGTCAAGAGAGAAAAGAGTAGTGGAGTATTGGTCCTTAAGACTTGAGCAGTTGCCTCAGCTAGAAGAGCTCGCATGCTAAGCATGTGGCCTAGCCGTATAGCATTTGCCATAAGACTTTCCAACTCAACTAATTGGTTTAGCATACTCTCACGATGATTTTTACTATGCCAGTTACCAGCTAAAGATTCTAGAATCTCCTTGTTGGAACGCAAAAAAGTATCGAAGGTATCTACAAGAACTGTCAGCTGCCGCAACAAGTTATCACATAGCTTATCGACGCCGTATGGACCAAAGATGCGCACAAACGCCTTGAGTTCTACCAAATCTCCCACTGAATCTGCAGCAACCCTCCCAATAGGCCTAGTGCTCTTGAAACACTTATCCAAAGGAGAAAATATAACTCCAGAGGCTTTCGCATCACGTAACAGATTCTCGATTGTCCAATCCGTGATTGTACATACAGCGTCACCACCAGCGCCAACTTCACGATCGTCGGGGTGCAGATCTCGCATGGGCCGTGCAAAAGACTCAGTTAAGAGAATTTCTCTGATACCACGTGTCAAATCCAATTGCACATGCTGTTCCACGAGATGCACTATGCTCATATGCCGCTGCAACCGTGCCTCCACTACAGTTGGCCGTTGAAGTTCACCATCCACCATGATAATACTTGTTAGCCGCGTGCGGAAATTTTTCATAACTCGGTCTCTTAGGTACTGCAATCATGCCACAGATGTAAAGATGGCCTCAATTGCAAACAATTTCAAAAGACGTCTGTCAAGTACGCACTGAACCACAAGCAAACACTTATTAAGTCGATATATCATCTTCAAAAGTTAGTAGAAAATAATACCTCTCGCGGTACAAACATGTGATTAAGAACCCGCAGGGGTTCCATCTCGTTCAGTACTGAACAAAGACTGATGAGTCTCTGAACGGCTGCTTCCAACCTGGACAAACACAAAACAGATCTTTAACATACCATGAATTCTCAGATGGTCAGCAATAAACTTTACACAAGACGACGTTCTGCTGTTTGCGATTCCCATGAACACTTA
This sequence comes from Physcomitrium patens, assembly GCF_059467195.1. Lineage (NCBI taxonomy): Eukaryota > Viridiplantae > Streptophyta > Bryopsida > Funariales > Funariaceae > Physcomitrium > Physcomitrium patens. Next base: position 4,773,068 of record NC_143410.1, read on the forward strand.
CATTTTAATAGAATCTCTGTGAGCTGGCTCACTCTCACAACCGGGCAAAGGATAATTCATCGTCCCATTAGCAGACTTGACACCGCTGAGGCCAGCTCTAGATAGTTGGTTGAGACGCAAGGCAGCTTGTTCCAAAAGAAGCTGCACGGTTCCAGAAGAGTTAAGGCAGCAATAAAAGAATTATATATATATATATATATATATATATATATATATATATATATATATCAATCACGCCCTGTCTAAAGAGTGAAATACAACTCCTTATGACGACATACAACACCTTGAATTTATTACGAATATGGACCAATAAAATGCCGGAACAGTGAAATTGGCCAACCACATCTAAAGTTCAACAGTCTTCACAATAACGCAAGTAAATATCTTCAAGAGATTTACCTTATTGTCAAGAGAGCCATAACCTCCTTCTGAATCTAAGATGTTGATTAAACCCTCTAAGCCACCCATAACTGAATCAAGAATGGACTCTGCATAGGACACTGCGTCGCGGGCAAATTTTGGCAGCTGTCACATTCGGGTACAAAAATACGAAGCCATCAGAAATTATATCTGATTCACTAAAGCAATGCCCGAAAAACCTTTGACATCAACGACAGGGCTTCAGAGAGAGAAGCACAAACCTCATCAGGAACATTTGGGTGGGCATTATCTGGAAATGTACACGCCAGGGCAAGCCAGGCACAACAGTGCTGAGGTCGACCTTCAGGTCCGAACATTGTATGTCGAAAAACCTGCAGCACCCAATTCAATAGTCAGATATATTATCCATTTACATAGTGCAAATTGATCATGGCATAATGCATGATACCTGATGGCAAATGTCCTCACCGCTGTGACATCAAGTCGGTAGAAATACAGCACTTTGAGGGACGCATGTTGCAAAATCTGCTTATCCATTTCGTCCACAGTCCTGGAACATTCCAGTATTGAAAGACGTAAATATAGACTATTTTCAGCATCAAAAAAATAATAAATGAGAAAATAAATAAAAAGTAAGGAATTGGTAATTTTCAGCAATCATGACCAGCTAGACTTGCATTGTTCTAGCCAACTGCTGCATAATAACAGTGAAAACAGAAGAGTTTTCATCCAATTATGTAATTTAAATAGAGTTCCACCTTGACCACATGTATGCAAGGTTCCCTTCAGAAACAATGCTATCATTGCCTGCAGATAAAGTAGCTTTGTCCAGGTGCCGAATATTTATTGGAGATCTTGAGGAAGACACCAGCATTATCAGACGCAGCCAGTCCCTGCGAAACGTCTGTCAAATAACAATACAACATATGAGACAACTGAGCAACTCCACACAATCCTCAGATAGAGCCTTGCAGTTTAATCGGAAATTTCAACCATTTTTAACAGATAATACAAACTTTTGACATCTCTGATAATATCTAAGCCTCAAGATCGCCATGATTGACTTCCATACTACATCCACTTTCACACCAACGATGGACCAATCCGCGATCTTTTAACATGTTACATTTCAGCACTCCGTTACAAATTTACAGTTCCACCAAGACAAAATGTCTAGTTCCAGTATGCTTTGATTCCAAAGAGAGGGTGAACAAACTTACTGAGAGATCAAGCGAAGTGGAAACAACTTTGTCATTTTGGAGCTTACGAAGTTGGTCCAGAGTTTCCAGGGCAGAATTAAACAGCTCACGCAACTCAGGATCTATATCAAGAGCCACCATTCCTGGCCCAACCAAAAGAACTTGCATTCTCTGCACGGCAGCTGACAAGTAGCCCATTGCAAATGCTTTGCAAGCTGCAAATAGCAAACAACAGCAATGGTCAGGAAGTTCGCACGAAGATCGTATGGCACACCAATACTTACTTAAGAAGGGTGAAAACAGATAATTGCATTTTGACTCAAGTTCAAATTGAACCCCTAAAAATGAAAGCTGCGAGCTCCTAACATACCTGGAGTATGCTTGCGAATAAGACCGATGAGACGATCCATGCCATCCAGCAAGAACCCAATTGTAGGATCTGTAATGTCCTGTACCCACCAATGCGTGAAGCTTATTTATCAGGCTTTGCTAATTCAGAAAGAAGGAATGTCCTGGAGAGAGCCCAGTTCAAGAAACCTCCACGTAATAAAAGGGCTAAATTAAAAAAGCGAGGATAGAATAGTGAATAAGTATTCGCACCATCTCTATGGGCATCACTCGTGCACCCTTCGATTTTCCCACCGTGACTCCAACGTGTCTGAAGAACCATAGAATTTCTGCACGAACCATTGCCATAGCAGCAAACACCATCTGCAGTCAAGTTGACAAGATATATCAAAATAGACACAAAAAGGCCTCACAAGGACATACAAGAATAGTGCGGTACGAATGAACAAAGTCATATACATCAAATAAGCATCCTAGTGGCTACTAAACAGAGTATATGTACTCTTCAACACCTTATGAATACGATATATGGAGAGAAAGGCGAAAGGACCGAAAACATGAGGCGAAACAAAAAATAAAATAAAAATTTAAAAATAGAGAAATCATGTGGTAAAGGAGAAATAAACCTGCAAATTGGGTGCGAGGAGGGTGGGTTGGTCCGTAAAAAACAAAAGCATTCGGCCGAGCTCCTGCTTCAAAAGAAGCCGGTGCTCTCTGTGTGCTACATCTGCATTGTTGATAGCAGTATCTTGGGCGTCGCTGTTATGACAAACCAGACCATGGTACTTTCAGACAGGTTGACACAAAACTAAAAAGCGAATGATCAACTATTCAAAAGCACAACCATAAAAGGGCGATGTATAAAGTTTAAGTTGCATGAAGAGTGGGGGTCTAAGTTGCCGTAAAAAATCAGGATTTCGCTAGTTTACTTAGAAGCTGATGCAGAAATCACACGGATCTCTTCTTCAACGTCATTGGAAATAACAAGTTTTTTTTCAATTTTTATCAAAAGCTAGTCCTTATTCAGCATACTAACCAGATTTGCTTCTCGACCTGTTTAGCTAGATTGTATTCAACGTCAGCATCACCACCCTTAGCACGCCCTGCCTTAGCAAGCTTTTTGGACTCAGCTATCCTGGGCAGCACATATTGCTGATACTCCTCATGCAACAGAACATACTGCACTTGGAGAGGACGATCGATTGTTATACATCCCATTATTGTAAGACCACACAAAACTCTGATTCTTGAAAATGACTACATAAATGAAACGGAGTTATTAACTTTTCATATACGGATTCCTTTGTGAAAGGAAAAGGGGCAGAAAAGGATTCTTAAAGCGTGTCGTGAAAGATGTAAATGTAAAGGATGATACTCAAATAAGGATTCGGAAAGTACCTCATCTCGGAAAAGAGGCAGAAGTAAGGATTCCTTGAGCAATACCTGAATCATTATCAAAATACCACAAGTATATACGGATTACAACGAGGAAAAAGAACCAAAAAAATCATTAAGCAGCCAGTTACCCATATTTGAAGTAAAATATAAGCTACTGAAGAAAACAACAGGATACAAAAGAGACTCACTAAAGCGATATCCACTGCTCCAGGCCGAAGAAGTTCTGTGGGGCAAACTAGATACCCAATAAGTGCCCATTCTCGATAGGCTTCAATATTTACGAGATCTTGAGCTCTCTGACAAGCCCACAAAATGTAAGCACACGAGCAAATATTGGTTTATATATACACCTACACGTTTCTTTTGAGCTTACTACTATCTAGACTTACACATCAACACGCGAACGAAAACACAACCTTGCGAAGGTCTTAAAGAAAAATAAAAGGGGTTATTGCAGATGGTCAACATTTTCGGTCTCAAAACTTACAGCGGGATGTGCCGAATTAGTAAGCTTTTCAGGATAGCGAGGATGAAATGGACTGAGGTAACCTTCACTGCGCAGCCTTTGAAAATCTGATCCAAGCAACACTGTTGGGCCTACAGCATCCAATATCTGGAATACATCAAATCCATGAATCAGCCCAAACTGTGTCCCAATCTGACAACTCTCAAAGAAATGTCAGTCACTCTTTACAATTGCAACACTCTTGCCACTGTAGTAACTTTAGAGAATTTACTCAAAACTATACGCAAGAAGAGGCTCATTACACTATACCGGGAAGAAAACTGGAGCAATAATGCAAACTCAAGTCTTGCTTCAAGGCTGAGTCTGTAGATCAAGCACATACCTCACCTATCCGGGGACTCACAAAGTTCAAATCATCGTGGAGCCCTTTAAGAGGAGGATCGTATGCTTCTACGAACTGCACCATGCTGATCAAACACGCCTCAAACTTTTAGAATGCTGACCTTGAGAAAAGAAACTATCCTCACCGTCAACTACATAAATTGAGGTTGTCATTTCATCGAGTATTATGGTACCCCTTCAGCAATCATTTTCTCAGCTCCACGAGAACCATACAAACTACAGCCTTCTCGCTCTGTTCTATGAGAACCTCGAACTAGGAGCGCAGAATTTGACTTAATCCGGATACAAGCAAATTTCATTTAATCTCAAGTCAACACTTTCAAACACCTTGAAACCAAAAAAAAATCATCGAGTAGACAACCGTCTTACCGATGGTAAGCCCCGTAATCTCTTCCGCTTTTCATTATCGTATGTACCAGATTGTGCATCTGTAGAAGCATCTTCCTTGGTACCTGTAAATAACCACGACGATCATGATACAACCAATGGTACACATCATTTGAAACCTCAACAGCAGTTATTTGCAGAACAGTGGAAACGTATGAACCCACAAAGACAGCAAATGAAAAATACCTTGTCAGCTAGGAGATTAACTCGGACAAAACAACAGAAGAGGTCCATGAACACTTGCAGAAGAAGAGGATTTTGATTCGGCTGCACAAATATGCCATGTATCAAATAAAGGAGCATTTACTCTTAACGTTCGACCGCATGCTTTTCTGATTCTAGTTAGCCTTGATACTGGTTGACAAACGTCTGATGACGCATGTTCAGATGCACCAAAGAGTGAGCACTAAAATATGAAAAGCTGTTGTAAGACTGAAAAACTCTAGTTAAGCTCTGTACTATCAACAAGTGAAAGGTTACTTGTCTAAGCACTGCTTTTTACACACAGAAACATTAGCTTTGATTTTAGAGCATTATTGACATAGAATTTTATTATTGAGTGGAGGGTTTACCATCAAGGTGACAACTGTACTGCTCAGGTCGAGTATTACACGGAGTGATTGTTCACGAAATGTCATAAGGTCCTCAAGAACCTGCAGACAAAGGTAAATTCATCTTGAAACGCAATTTAATTATCTAATGCCGATAAATATGAGAGCAAAAAATGAAATGAGAGGTTGCAAAGTGCTGTGATAATGCTTCAAGGCAAAGCTACTTGAGTAAATCATTCCATGGATCAAAAGCCTAAATTAGGAAATGTACCATAATCCACGGCTCAAGTGTTGCCACATATCTTCCAGCGTGCTCATGTAGTAAGTCGACTCCAGCTTTGTCAACCTGAGGAAACGACAACAAAATTCATTACTAAAATTGGATTCAGATTGAAAACCTAATATTACCTCAAAATGTAACGAGAATATTTGACTTGCATTCAGCGGTTATAGTCACTTTCCCAGGATTATAGACTTACAAAAAGCTCTATATAAACTTTCACTCTACAAGTATTTGGCTGGGAAAGAATTCAGAAGGGATGTCATCCACCTTGTCGAGCTGAATTTTTGCAGGGTGCTCCGGAAACTTGCGTGCGACATGTTGGCAGAGCTTTGGCATATCTGGAATAATTCCAGTCTTCCAGAATGATTCAGGATACTGCATATTAGAGCCAGGTTCTGGTGGCCCCAAAATTTGGTGCAATTTATGTAGCTTCGTCATAAGTCCCTGTGCCACGTTCTGTAAGTGAATGACCCACTCGATCTGCCGAGTCTTCTGCACATTCTTCCCGTTTGGCTGAGAGCGGTTAGAAGTCATCGAGACGCGTCTCCACATAGGAGAATCTGTGCTTCGAGTACCAGTGTCGTCTGCATTCCACGCTTCCTCCGTTGGACCTCGTCTAATAGGAGAAGCGTCATTGTTGCGTTTCAATCGTAACTTGGCCAGAAACTGCTGGCTGGCTTGTAAATCCTCCATTATGCAGCTGTTTACACTGATAACACAAAGGTGTCAATAAAACATCTGAACACGCTTTTGTCAGAAACTCTTTGATATTTAGAGCCACCACTACTAATATGTATCTTCCCCTTGCTACCAGAATGCGTCTTTGGACCACAAAAGCATAAAGATTAAAGAAATCCAGTGCATTGCAATCACGAAATATAAGATGAAAGTCCTGTTTCAATGATACACCACTCGACTGCACAAGTGAGAGAGATTGGCTATTTGTAGCTCAACTAAATCGCAGAGAATAATCAGTAATTACACGATTATGTAAAAAAATAGGGTATTAAATCTAAAAATACAGTTGGAGTATCGCAGGCAAGCACTCCATGCCCAGCGATCAACAAATATTCTGTGCAACAAACTGATACATTCGCACACTATTACGGGATTATTTATGTTAAAGAGTGTGCCTAAGTAAGGTCATGTGTATCCAGAGAAAATGAAGAATAGCCACACAAAGACAGATTTCAAAAATAGCAGGACATCGTCATTCCTAAATGGGTGTCATCTCAACTCTGTCTAAAATATACAATTTTTACATTTCAATAAGCAGTTCGCCCATATGCAAGAATGCATACACGAGCTACCCTACTTTAATCGTCATTTTCTAGTTCTAACACACGGTCATGCTTCTGATTAGAAGCATACATACCTCAAATTGCATGAATTCCTCTACGGTCGCAAGGCCCTCGTTACTTGTTCCATAAGTGTTACTGTCCCACTTAGTCCAATAGAGCTGATCGAAGACGCCGAGTTGAAGAATTGTTACCCAAGAATGGACTGGCGAAGTAATGGCATTGGGAAAGACTGACTTGCTACGAAGTTTGTAGCTGGATCAGCAGCTAAGGACGCTGCAAAACTACCAAGATTCTGTACAGGCGCGACAGTACCACTAAAAAAAGCTCTAGAACCACAAGATCTAATACGCGATCAGCGTCGCTCTTTCAAATCTGCTATCATAAAACAGCTGTGCGCTCTGCTGCGCTAAATACCTTCAAGAACCAGACAAGACAATGCAGCCTTCAGGCCCTCGGATAGTCTTCACTTCGACGAACCGAAGCACAGTAAGATTCACGCTTAAATTACTTTAAATTACCAGTAAAAAGCAACCCCAATAGACAATCCCAACCTACGAACCCCGAGCTGCATAGTATCCGAAGGTGAGAGAGATCAGTGAATCACAAACATGGCAATGCAGGGGAGGTGGGGAGCACGAGTAGGTAACCTGAGGAAGCAAAGGTACGGCACGGAAATGATCAACCCTAAAGATGGCGGAGGGAGATGAGAGAGGGTTAATGGACGCACAGCGCAAAGGGGCAATGGTCACGGAAGTTTGAAGGGACTGAAGGATGTTAGACACAAGCTTGGCGTTCGAGTAGGCGTGTTGTTACATCAAGCAGATAATCGGGGTTGCGGTGTCTGTGTTGTCTGATTCAACGGGTTAAGACCACCGATTGTCCTCTAGAGATGGCTGAAGACCACCCGGAAGAACGCCATCCTTTCACACCTCTATGCCACTATCACGGAGACTTGGAACGTTCTGCTGGTCCCACATTGTACTCACCGCAAAAACAATTAAAAATACAGACACAAGTACACAACTGGTACCAGTGTGTGTGCAAAGTTGGCACCCTGAGGATGGGTTGACGTCTCGTCCTGGGCACAAGGAGACGGTTTCAGTTCAGATACCAGTCTTTTTTGTGCAAGTATTCATGTACATGCGAATGCACTAAAAATGTGCATTGGGTTGAGAGGGTTTGTGTTGTCCCGGACTCCTACATCGAAGAGTCTACAAATAGAGAACTTTCAAACTGATTCCAGGACAAAAATACTTCTGGATAATCTTGCCACGCGAACAGTCATGTCATTTTATCATTCATCAAATCTCAATTTTTTTCTGCTTGTCACTCAAAAACCGAAATATCAAACAAAGTCTAGACCTTTACCGAACTAAATTTCACTTCTAATTATTTATTCCAGGTTTTCCTTGATGTAATTCTGTTTTCTTCTAATGGGGAATACAAGCTGAACAACAGTCGGAAGATTTGTGTGAGAATCAAAGGTGCTCCATGCCAGGTGACCAAGAGGCTCCAACTTGGAATGAAAAAATTCAGACCGCAATTGCAGTTAAATCCAGTTGATACAGATCCAATAGAATTGGTGGATTTCGATTTTCGAACGGGTAAGCGGAGGGATTGTGACACTTTTGTCTTTTAGAGTGTCAAATTTTCTGAATTGAAAATTGACACATGCAATCTTCCTGACTGCGAGTAACACAAGATTTCACTCAGTGAGCTCAAACACTTTGTCATTCTTCTGGGTGCCCATACGACGCTGTCCAAATCAGAACATGTCCATTGCTAATGCTTGATCTACCTCAAACTATCACTGAGCCGCCAATTGGCTAGGACGAGATGACTAGTTGAACTTACAACTTCCAGTTGGCTGGAAGCTGCTTCTTTCGCTTGTAGTACCGCACCACCCTGTGCACACGACTCTCGATCAGAATCAGACGGAACTTCGAGTCCTTGTCCTTTCGGTTCCTCTCCAACTGCGTCCTCACCGCCACAGCCTTCTTAATCAGGTTATATAGGTCCTCGGGTATCTCCGGCCCCAATCCTGCACTCACCGTCCTCACGTTCCACTTAGACCCTGTGCACCCTACCCCTCGCCCTAATCCTCAAACCATTGCACACCCAACCCTTCCCTCCTACCTCCTCATGTGCCCACCTCCGCGTCCCAAACCAAAAGACATCCACACCCAGCTTTTATCATGCCGAACCCCTGACTGCTCACCGATTAAGTCCACCAAACCCAACCACAAAATCTTCAACCGCAACTCACAGCATCTCAAGCCTCCACCGCAACCCATTAACCATTCATCACAACATGCCCCACACACCCTCCACAATACCCAACATACCTCCAAACCTCTTGGCCCCAACCAGTAATACTAAATTACTCGGGTTCAAAAGTTGTTTCCGACATCAGAGTCACAAACTGTAGTACGAAAAAAAATGCTTAACAGAAGGGTAACTTACCCGGAGCTGTGCATGCGACCCATGGTGGCAGACTAGAGGAACGCAGGGATCACGCTGGTGCAAGAAGCGAAGATTGAAGCATGGAATAAAAAAACAGGCAATGTCTAGGTCGGGTAAAAAATAATCCAGTGCACTGTAGCTCTAGGGTTTCACTTTGTACACTCGTGTTCTACACTGCTGAAGTAGTTTTGCATGTTTTGTCTTAATTGTCAGTTTTTCGTAGTATTTAGGGGAGTCTTTCTGTGGACAGCTGTTGGGTCTAGGTTGTATGTTTCTGTGATTGGATACTTGGATCTAGAGAGTATGGCGTCGCCGGAATTGCCGAACACGGGTACCCAACCGACGTCCTTGGATACGGAAATTGCAGCCGTGAAGAAGCGGAGAAGAATGAAGCGTAGAAAGGTTGAGTGGGGGGACGCCAGCGATGTTGACATTGAATGGGCAAAATCTCTCTCGGATTCTCAGTTGGTACGTAATTTGTTGTAATCTATCTAGTTTTTTTTGTTGGTGAAGGAGGTTCTTCGGAGCCTTTGTTTTGCTGCTGAAACGGGTGGGATGGTTTGTAACCTAATTGAGCATAATTTGGTGGCTACGCAGGATTTGCTGGTGAGTGTGAAGCAGCTGGCTATGGAGCGCGTGCGGAGCACGCGAGAGAAATCGCTTAATGGATTGTTAACCCCGGCTGGACTGCGTACTATTGGTAGGGTTTATCACTTTCTAATCAGTTATGCCTATTTTAGTGTACTTATCCCTGACTGCAATTGATCTTTTACGCAACTCAAAGCCGAGGAGCTTGGAATTTGTCCAGACTTCCTTGGTTTAAGTCAGTTTTACAGTCGCTTGGTTGTGGTCTAGTTCTTACATCAGTGTTGAACCTAACTATGCATGATTATGCGTTTTCGTCATTTCGTTTCCCCTTCGACCATATTTTATTTTTATTTTTTATCTCCATTTTAAAACTTTCTGCTCTCTGAATACAGGAATTATTTTAGAAGAATTTATGATGGATCGTGTTCAGACGTTGCGTAGTGAATCAGCCGGCTCTTCATCTGTGATTGACGACTTGCGGATTTGTATCGACAATTCGAAAGCTGAGTGTAACGAAATCAACCACGCGGAGCCAGCTGAAGGGACTTAGGGTTCAGGATTTAGCAACTTTTCCTGTAGTTCGTAAAGAACTAAAATTGGATCTCGAAGGAACGCTGCTTCACGCTATTGAAGTGAAACATCAAAGTTTCAGTGCATCCATCTCCACGTACATTTGAACCTGAGAATGTACTGATCATAACTGGGGGTTACTAATACAATTAGCGACGACCATTCAGGTTATTATATTTTTGTAGCGAAGAAGATGCTGCAATTGCTGCAATGAAGATACGCCATGTACAAAGCATTGTTTTAAATGGGGCTTGTCTCTCTATTCTAGAGTCGTTCAAGGTGCGAATCTCTCATCTCTTTCGAATTTTTGCACCTCGATCCATACTCATTCTATCAATTATTTTTATTTGCTTATTTTCACATCGTGATTATAATCAATATTATTTTGCACGTCTTTCGAATCTATTATATTCGGAGTTATACGACACTGGTTCAAGACTCTTCGTGAGTAGTTTTCATCCGTTATACTCTTAGTCTGTTCATTGATTCCTCAAGGTCTTTAGGCTTAAGTTCTATTTCTACTCGTTTCCTCTCTGTTTTAATCTGGGGCTCAGATGCCTAAAAGAGAGAAAAAGATCTCTTAGTCTTGTGGGCATGGAATTGGATGTACTTATTAATTGGAGATTAAAGTAGTGCCATGTGTTGATTGTGTGCAGGTGCGAATAGTTCTTACAAAGGAATGTTTTGTTTTTTGTTGTGTTTCTTAGGTCTACAACGCTTCAGAGCACTCATTCTTGGTGGCGTTTTGAGATTTCATAGAAACCACCAAATTGCAACCATCGACAGTAACATTTAAGTTTTGGAAGTCGACGTGCATCAAGTTGATAACTCGCTGTATTGACAAGGAGCAGTCAACAGTGGCCAATTAGGATTTTATAGGCCATGGAACGGCTGAAAAGGAGGTGTGCAGTAATCTCATTAAGTACCTGAAAGGATTTTTGTAGCCATATTAGCTATAGGATATTACAATGTCGTGTTCTACATTTTTGACATAAATAAACATGGAAAGCCAATCTATTCGAATCGTTTGCTGGAACGTCTGGATTGTGATCAGAGGAGGCCATCGCTTGAGGTCAAGAAAAACGAAAGCGAGCGATTTCGTTAAATCAACGGTGTTTTTTTTTTTTAGCTCCTTAGAATTCAATTAGAAACATATTTTTCCGCCCTAATCTGACTCTAATCTGATACTAAAGAAGAAAAATCTCTCTTTAGTTGTCGAAGTGGTATGCTAGTTAGTGGCAATTGTTATTACATCAAGGTTCTATGGCTTGTAAACTTCAGAAACCTGATGCAATGGGTGCAAGCCTCAGTGACTCTCAACGCTTCCAAAATACTTCCCCTTTTTCAACATTAGAGAGTGTGAGAAGTAGGTAATGGAATTAATGAAAATCTTAAATGGACAATGCAGGATCATGCAAACAATCACCAATCACTCTATCTTCTTTGGCGTCGAATAAGAAAATGAAATCAATATGGAATATGTTTTGTGTTTGTGGCCTTACCCTCACAAAGTTCAACAAGATGAAGCCAAGCATGTGTAACAGTTATGGAGTCAATTACAGAAATATTATCATTTTGTGGAAATTTTATCACTTGGATTTTCTTTTTTTATAGATAGATGTTTTTTTATAGATGTTATCAAATTTGGCTATTAAGGATGCAATGGTGAAGAAAAAACTGTTTTTAATTTTGATTTCAAGAAAAAAGTGTGGAAGGTTAAAAATTTAAATCTTTTTCCATTATAGATTATTTAAATGCTTTGTTTTGTGGTAGTATGCATTGACAAGAGATTTTCGTATATTTCTAATTGGATATGGTACATCAGATTGGTTTCAGCCTCAATTCGTATGTACTACTGAAGCTGAGAATGTCGTTTGAACAGAGTTTTCACCACGATTTGCGATAGGGGGTCTAATGAAAGTATTGCTACCACTCGACTGTTTCTTTTAAGTAAGCTGACAATCCATCTTCCCGTTTCTCTTCAGATTTCACAGCACCGTTCCGATTCAAATCCACGTCCTCTGAAGTTACTAGTTGGGGGTTAAGCAGGTTATATTGCATTCTGTTTCCTGTGTTATCACATCCGCAACACGTAATTTGTAAGAGTTTATCAAGGCTGCCTGCGAAACACTGTTAAGAAATTTGCAGACCTACAGATAGTTGTTTCGCAAGAAAGCTCAAGTTCAAAGATGTTTGCGTAGGACCTAAGCCTCTTTCAAGTTAAAAACATAACAAATGTACAAAGTTATTTAAAACAGCGTACCATACCGAGTGTTCTTTGAAAGCTTCTTTGAAGTACAGTGGCAAGTCTCCGCAATTACTACCGCTCGGGAATAAGTGTACGTGATTAATGCGGAATAACACTTGAGCTGTGTACATGGTTCACTTCTTTCGATCAGGGAACAAGAGGTCTCTTCTGTAAACTGGGATCCAAGTCGTAGCAGCATTTAGCCAGCCGCATGCATTCCACCCAATGCAGCACCTCAGCATTTGGATCTTTTTCCGTCCCTAACATAGGAACCCCACCACTTCATTAATACACTGACAGTGTATTTCCATCAAAACATTTTCGACACTGGACGAATTCTAAAATGCGAAGTTCATGCGAATTTTCAAGGAGGAACTTGAGATCTTACGGAGGGACGCCACTGTGACCTGAATCTGATTGGTGTACGTATTCAGACGGCCTTGAACTCGCAACAAATCACCAAGTTTCACCTGCTAAGCCATCATCGATCAAGTGTTACGATAGTATGCTCAAGGCAGGACGTGAGTCTTGTTAGTAGAAGATTGCTCTTGTTCCACTTCGTCACAACCTAATCAAAACTAACCAAGATCATTATCCAACCCACCTTTGCGGTCGTTGCAATTGCCATTTCCTGCCGCGACCGAAGCTCTAAACCTTTCGCAGGGCTTGTTGCTGGAAAAGATGCGTAATTCGTCCAAAAAATGCAGGGTACACACCCTGTTCCATCGTCCACTACCACATGACACAGATAGTCACCATGAACTGGTGAAGGAGCAACATCTGGGATGAAGAAAGATGTACAAGAGATATATTTGAGATTAGAAATCATCTTAGTAAGAGTGCCGTTATTACATGTGAAGCGCAAATACCGCTCTTTTCGGTCCACAGTCACCACTATGCCCATGACCTCCACTTGTCTCACAGAGCGACCTCGTCGTAAGAAATAACCTGTGCAGATGCCGAAGCAACCAGCCGACGCCAAGAGACGACACAATTACATGAAAAGCAAAGTATTGCCAAATCTGAAGTTTCACATAGCGACAGATATTTCAAATGTAGGGTTTTGTAAACGTCCATGAAGGCATGAAGTACAATTTCAGCACGGGCTAGCAAAGGGAAGATTTCGTTCAAAATCAAATGCAGCTGTTTTAAGGTCGTCGATAATATGTTACTCTTTATTATACATTCCAAATTATTTAGGTCATTGAATCACAATCGACCGTCTGCTCTGGATGACTAAAACCCGCCCCACTTCCAAGCACTAACGCAACTACTGAAGAATACACTTTTTTAAAACGCACTTACGAGAGCGTCCAAGCCACACAGTGTGAATCACTCAACAGAAGATGCAGCTCAGGTTTCCGCATATAGATTGCGATATGGAAGGAAAAAACAAACAAAAGATTTATGTAAAGAACCTGGCATGTGAGGAACTGGGCGGAGGGCGAGAAGATCAAACGCAAGCAGGCGAACGTGGGCGAAGCACAAGGGATCCTGCTCCCATTCTCTGCAAGGCCTCGATCCACGAGCTTTCGATGATTCCCCTTCCATCGCCATCTCTCCAACTCAATCGCTCAGCTATCTCCACACATACCCACAAATCACACTCACCCGGAAAAATCCCCTCTGTCTTGATTCAACAACATGGGGCATTGCAAGCGCGGAAATGAAGTAACTTGACCAGCAAGATCCGTTACCGTTGCAAGACCCTCCAGAACGAGTAGAGCTAGACTTGCATCTTCCTTTACAACAACATTTACGGGGAACTTATCCGTAGTTTCTAGTACTGCGAATTGCCGCTCTGATGCTGTCTCTCCGTCCGTTCCAGTCAATGATAAGGAATTTACATGATTTTTGATTTTTGTTGAGAATGTTTAGAAAGACACAAGAGTAGTAGTATGTAATACACACAAGAGGGTTTCTTAGAAGAGAAAGGAGAGAGGATAAACAGTTCTTCTCCACTGGACTCTAAATACTGTAGCTATGGTATTTATTGTAGTTTACAATAAATATTATGGAGAGCCCCGCCTACATTTAATGCTCTCAACACTCCTCCTCTCTCATCATAATATTTACATAATATAAAATTTGCATAGAATTATGATCTATATTTTTCTGTGATCTTGCAAGATCAACAATTGATGCCTTATTAAAACCTTATCTAGGAAAACCTTATTGTATTTAACGACAAAACCATAGATGAAGGAAAAAGAGTACAACATCATTTTCTTTAATTATTTAAAGAGCTCATTAACTTTCTTATTCAAGAAAAGTAAGTCGCCGGATACCAATGCAATAAGTAAATCGACGATGATTGCACAATGGAAGAGCTTTGGTGAAGAGATCATCAAGGTTATTTGCAAATTCAATTTTTTTAATTATAAGTGTTTGATTAGTAATCAAGTCATGGGTATAACTAAAATACTTTGGATCAATATGCTTTGTCCTGTCGCTTTTAATGAAACCAACTTGCATCTATGCAATACAAGCACTATTATCTTCATGCAAGATAGTTGGAGAATCATCATATGAAAATCAATAGGTTGTTTGAATGAATTTATCAATTGATCGCAACCAAATACATTCTCGAGATGCTTCATGTAAGGCAATAATTTTTGCATGGTTGGATGAAGTTGCAATTATTGTTTGTTTCACTGATTTCCATGATATTGTAGCTCAATGTCTTAAAAATACATATCATGTTTGAGATTTAGCTGTTGCAATACTAGATTTGATCTTGCATCACAATATCCAACCAATTTTGGATCTACAGATTGTGTGTAGTATAATTCCAAGTCTTCAGTACCTTTTAAATAACGTAATAAATATTTGATGTCATTCCAATGTCGTAGTGTTGGACGTGCACTATGTCTTGCAAGAACACTAACTGCAAATATAATATCTTGGCTTGTAGATGTAGCTAAATATAAAAGTGCTCCAACCGTTGCGAGGTATGGATATTGATCTTCCAATATTTCCTCTTCTTCCTCACATGGACGATATGGATCATGACCATCACGACCACGTCCAACCATTGGTGTAGACAATGGATAAGCATTAATCATATTAAATCTTCGCAAGATTCATCTAATATATGCTAGTTGGTAGAGAAAAATGCTACTATCTGTTAGATGCATAATCTGAAGACCAATGCAAAAAGTTGTTTTTCTTAGCATTTTCATCTCAAATTCATGTATAAGTAGGTTAGTAGCTGTAACACATGCAGATGTAGTATCCACTAGGTTAAGATCATTAATATATACAACAATGATTATAAAACCAATTTTGTCTTGTTTGATAAACAAACAAAGGATTAGTTGATCACTTACAAATTTATTTGTAATTAAATAAGCTTGAAGACATTGATACCATATGCGTCCAGATTGTTTTAAACCATATAAGGCCTTACATAATTTAATACCATAATATTGTCCTGGAGCAGGACCATTTGGAGTTCCTATTTCTAAGTCAGGTGGAACTTTCATATAAATATTTGCATTAAGAAAACCATATAGATATGCAGTTACTACATCCATCAGATGCATCTCAAGGGTGGCATGAACTATCATTCCAATAATATATTGAAATGTAATTGAATCCATGATTAGAAAATATGTGGATTCATAATCAATGCCAAATCGTTGAGTAAATCCTTGAGCAATAAGACGAGCTTTATAGGAGGTTATTTGACCTTGAGCATCTTACTTGCGTATTAACACTATCTTATAACCTACATGGCGAGAT